>NC_090767.1:18888557-18948485 GCF_036898095.1 Palaemon carinicauda
AATCTGTGGGGATGTCGTGCACACACAATCTGTGGGGATGTCGGCACACACAATCTGTGGGGATGTCGTGCACACACAATCTGTGGGGATGTCGTGCATAAACAGAATGTGGGGATGTCGTGCACACACAATCTGTGGGGATGTCGTGCACACACAATCTGTGGGGATGTCGTGCATACATAATCTGTGGGGATGTCGTGCATGAACACAATGGAGGGGTGTCGTGCACACACAATCTGTGGGGATGTCGTGCACACACAATCTGTGGGGATGTCGTGCATACATAATCTGTGGGGATGTCGTGCATGAACACAATGGAGGGGTGTCGTGCACACACAATCTGTGGGGATGTCGTGCACACACAATCTGTGGGGATGTCGTGCATAAACAGAATGTGGGGATGTGCATATATAGACAGAGGGGAACATCTAATGACCATTTTTGTTTCTCATATTGTGATAATTAAAACTTTGAATTTGCCAGACCACCTGAGAGAGAGAGAGAGAGAGAGAGAGAGAGAGAGAGTTGAAGATTGGGTGTTAGGGGAAGAAAGAGGGAGATGAATGGTGTCTGGTAGTAATAGGCCTAGTCAACCCGCCTCTCCACTCCCTCGGTTTAATGGCGTTATGTCATGGACAGATTATGATTTTATCATAAAAGACTTATTTCATTATAATAAAGACTTATTTCATTACTATTAGTTTCGATTTTAGAGCAGAGGTCGATGGGAGAAGCTACCTTACTTCATGGTGATATAGGATACCTAATAAGATGGACTTATTACGTAGGATTAAACTCTAACTGATATTCTCTCTCTCTCTCTCTCTCTCTCTCTCTCTCTCTCTCTCTCTCTCTCTCTCTCTCTCTCTCTCTCATATATATATATATATATATATATATATATTTATATATATATATATATATATATATATATATATATATATATATATATATATATATATATATATATATATATATATATAACGGATTTTGAGCGAAGCGAAAAATCTATTTTTGGGTGAGATAGCCATGGCGTCCTGATGGAAGGTTCCTGTTTGGTAGCTTCCTTGGGTATAAGACTACTAAGATATTCCCAGAGAATTTAACCACAGGTTATCACAGAATTCTAACTTCTGGAGCGAGTATCTCAAAGGTTTCCCTTTAAGACATCGTAATACAACAGGGGACACGCATGTCTGAACGTGCCACATAGCTATCTCCACCCCGAACAGAGTTAATGCTTCGGTGTGTAAGGGCTGAGAATAGCTGGGAGCCGTTCCACAGCTAATCTCACTCGTGGCTACTACTGATACTCGAGACGTAAACAAACGGACGCCATTGCTCTAATGACGTCACGCGCGTCTTTATCCTGGCGCCAGTTGCTGCCCATCACCATGATACAATTGTGTAGGGTGGGAACAAACTGGACGAAGTAGTAGGGAGGGTCCATCAGGACGCCATGGCTATCTCACCCAAAAATAGATTTTTCGCTTCGCTCAAAATCCGTTTTTTGGGCTCAAGCCATGGCGTCCTGATGGAAGAGTACCAGAGAATCAATGTATCGTGGTAGATTTTCCCCCAGAGTTAAGTGCCTAGGCATTGACACAACAGCAAAGTAATCTTAGGTAAGAACCATAGGAACGAAGTATCCTGCCCCCCATTGGTAGGAAGTTCCCATGGGCTATGCCGACGTCAAAGTGGTATTGAAGGGCTATTCATCTTGACAGAAGAACTTTTAAGAACTTGGAGATGAAGCAGAATGTTTGATATTTGTATAGGAACATTCTGAATTAGGTCAGTGGTGGTTGGGCACTGTGTATAGAGTTCATCTCCTGATTATCAGAAGTAAGTATTCGTGTAGGAACCTTACTGAGACAAGGTGAATATAATTTAGGATTAGACATCTTAAATTCTTCATGACCATAAGAGAGGAGGAATAAATAAAACTATGACAATATGTATTTCATAGTAGGTAGGAGCTGAAAGAGACGCATAAGTAATAAAATAGAAATTTTATTTCACAATGCAGAAATTAAATAATTTACAGCAAAAGTAAAGTTCATTTACAGTAATAATAATGTACATAGAATTAAAGGCTTGCTCTTGAATCTGAAAAGGAATTTCAGGATTAGTAGGTACTCGTTCTCGAGGAACGCAAGTCTTTAAACAACACATCATGCTCAAGGCATGCGGCACTTGTGTGACACTATGACATTTCACCTGGGATAAGAACAGTTATAAAAGCACTAAGTGTTTTTAGACATCACTATGAATCGCTCGAGGGTCAACATAGGCACCCGAAGAGTTAGAGTCCCAAGTAACTCACTGTTCTACGCAGAGTTAGGTGCAGGTTTCATAACACTACCTGCGGCTACCACAAAATGTTTGATTTCGTGCACTTGTTTCGCGTAATGTTTAAAGAAAACTCGCGAGGACTTCCAGCCCGTAAAGTTTTTAAGGCTCTCGAAGTCCATGCTCTGAAAGAAGTTCAGAGACGATGCCACTTTTCTAGGATCATGACCAGCGGGTGTACTGTTCGGATCCGCTCTGCGAATGAAGTAGGTGATTTTCGCTCTTAATTGTTTCAGTGACAGGTCGCTGCCCGATGTTTCTCCTTTGAAGAGTTGGCCTCCACCAAAGTTCGAAGTTCTGCGAAGATAGACCTTGAGACTCTCTACTGGACATAGAGAGACATCCTCCTTCAGGGGGCATATTCTCCAAGGGCCCCATCTTTTGGTGGGTAATTCGTTTTTAGCGAGAAACGTCGGATCAGGGGAGAGGGTCACTTCTCCTGAATCAGCAAACAGGATGTGTCCCTCTTCTCTTGATAATGCCACTATTTCGCTGACTCGAGCTCCCGAGGCGAGAGCAAATAAAAATATAACTTTCTGAGTCAGATCCTTGAGGGGGCATGAATCGTTGTCCAAGTTGGAGGCGAAATGGAGTACCTTGTCTAGTGACCAGGAGATCGGTTTCGGAGGGGGTGCTGGGCGTAGGCGAGCACATGCTTTAGGTAATTTGTTAAAGATGTCGTTGGACAGATCAATTTGGAAAGCATATAGAATTGGTCTAGTCAAAGCCAATTTGCAGGTTGAAATCGTATTGGCTGCTAATCCTTGTCCATGAAGGTGAATGAAGAAGGACATACAGAAATCAATGGTGATTTCTTTAGGATTTTTTGCTTTAACAAAGGAGACCCATTTCCTCCAGGATGATTCATATTGCCGTCTCGTGGATTCGGTCTTGTATTCCTCTAGGAAGTCTAGACTTTTCTTCGAGATCCCAAACCTCTTCTTTGCGGCAAGGGAGAGAAAATCATGAGATGAAGGTCCTTGATTTTCGATGATGAAGCGAAGACAGTCGACTTCTGTACTTGTTGAGAGAGAACTGGGCCCGGGAGAGGGATCAGCTTGGGCTGCAGCTCCAGGACCAGGGGGGTACCAGTTGCTCCGAGGCCACTTGGGAGCCACTAGGGCCGCTGTCCCTTTGAAGGTTCTCAGTTTGGAGAGGACTTTCAACAGAAGGTTGGTGGGAGGGAACAGGTATATCTTGGACCATCTGTTCCAGTCCAGTGACATGGCGTCCACCGCTTCTGCTTTGGAGTCCTCGTACGGGGCTACGTACAGAGGAAGTTGATTGTTGTCGCTCGTTGCAAAGAGATCTATCTGAAGTTCTGGGACTTGATGAGAGATGAAGGAGAATGATCTTGCGTCTAGAGACCATTCCGACTCTATCGGGTTTGTCCGAGATAGAGCATCCGCTGTCACGTTGCGGAATCCTTGTAGGTGAACTGCAGACAGGTGCCACTTCTTCTTCTCCGCCAGACGGAAGATTGGGAGAAGCACCTGATTTATCTGGGGCGATCTTGAGCCTTGGCGATTGAGACAACGAACTACCACCGAGTTGTCTAGGGTTAGACGGATGTGGATCGAGGGCGGCGGGGATAACTTCTTCAGAGTAAGAAGGACCGCCATGGCCTCCAAGATGTTTATGTGGAACGTCTTGAATAGTGGAGACCAGGTCCCTTGAGCTTGTTTCAGGTGGGAGTGACCTCCCCAGCCTTCCAGTGAGGCATCCGTGTGGATGTTGAGTGATGGAGGAGGGTGTTGGAGAGGAATGGACCTTTTCAGGGCCTTTGCTTCCGACCACGGCTTTAGGAGGCGTCGAAGTCTGTTTGGAAGCCGTCTCTTGAGGTCTCTTCGAGCGATGGATGCCGATCGTCTCCAGACTCCCGCGGCATCCTTTAGCTGTGCGCGAAGCACTGGGTTTGTCACTGAGGCGAATTGTAGAGAGCCTAGAACTCGTTCCTGCTGTCGTCTTGAAATGCGTTTGGATTTCAGTAGTCGCTTGACAGACCCTGCTATTTCCTTCCTTTTCTTCTGGGGGATGGAAAGGCGGTGTGACTGAAGATTCCAGTGGATTCCCAGCCACTGAAACTTCTGAGCTGGAGAGAGGCGAGATTTCTTCTCGTTGATCTTGAATCCCAGGTGTTCTAGGAACTGGGTAACTTCGTTGCAAGACTTTGCACACTCTTCGGGCGATGGAGCCCAGACTAGCCAGTCGTCGAGGTAGGCCATCACCTGGACGTTTCTTAGGCGGAGCTGTTGTACTATGGCATCCGCCAGCTTTGTGAAGATCCGAGGGGCCACATTGAGGCTGAATGGCATGGCCCGGAAGGCGTAGCTTTTCCTTTGGAGTCGAAATCCTAGGTAGGAGGAAGCATGATGGTTCATTGGAATGTGCCAATAGGCATCCGCCAGGTCTATAGAGACCGTGTAGGAACCTTTAGGCAGAAGGGTCCTTATTTGTTGAAGCGTCAGCATCTTGAATTTGTTGTTCTCTATGAACTTGTTGAGGGGGGATAAGTCCAGAATGACTCTGAGCTTGTCTGAGTCCTTCTTGGGAACGCAAAACAGTCTCCCTTGGAACCTGGTGGACTTTACCTTCCTTATCACCTTCTTGTTCAAGAGGTCTAGAACATATTCTTCCAGAATGGGGGTCGATTGTTGAAAGAACCGCTGGAAGATTGGGGGTGGTTGCACCCAACTCCAGCCTAGACCGTTCTTGATGATGCTGTGTGCCCAGGGATCGAAGGTCCAACGATCCTGGAATTGGCGGAGTCTTCCTCCCACCGGAAGCACTTCATTGCTTCTGGTGTCCCGAGGACTTGTTGCCTCGGCCGCTAGCTCCCTTTCCTCCTCTACCTCTGGAGGGACGACGAGATGCGTCTCTGCTTGCACCCCTGGACGAGCCTCTACCTTTGGCATGAAAGGTAGTGGATGGTTGCTCAAAGGCAGGGGTGAAGACCGGTGACTGTGACAACACCGGTTGGGGGACCAATTGAAAGGTCTGCTGTGGTTGGGCAACCACTTGGGAGGTAGCGGGTCCCGGAAACTGACGTCGTTGTTGACGTTGCTGGGGTTTTGGCTTCTGAGGTTTCCTCTTAGGCTGAGGTCCATCGTCCTGAGAGGGTTTCCTTTTTCTGGACATGCCCCACTTGTGGAGAAGGTTCCTATTCTCCGTGGCGGCTCTGTCAGTTATTTCCTTGACAAGGTCAGAAGGAAACAGGTGCTTTCCCCAGATGTTGGAGGAAATCAGCCTCCGGGGTTCGTGTTTCACGGTGGCACCGACAAACACGAATTCACGACAGGCTCTACGAGCCTTTATGAAATGGTACAAGTCCTTCATTACTGTAAGTAAGTGGGATTTGGCTAGTACCATGTAGTGATCAGGTACTCTTGTGTCACAGGCCATAACTTCAAGTTGGACTTGATGAGAAAGAGATGCCGCAAGCCTCTCCTTCGTGTCTTGTTCCCGGCGAAGGAGGTGATCATTGAGCTTAGGGAGGTCCTCATTAAACTGACGTCCGGCGACGTCAGGATCGAGTCTTCCCACGACGAAAGTATGTTGAACATCTTTCCATTGTCGCGTGTCAGGGGGTGTCACGATGGAGAAGGGTCTGCACTCCTCCAGTGCAGGGCAGGGTTTTCCTTCTTCCGCCGCTTTAAGGCATGCAGCTAAGGCCTTTTCCAAGAAAGGAAGAACCGCAGTGTCAGGTGCGACGTATGTAGGATGCTTCTTGCTCAAGGCAGGAAGCTTAGAGCAGGTAAAGCCCCTGCTCTTAAATGCGGAGGCTAGCATAGCCTGGGCCTTTGCGAGATCGAACACTATCTCTTCTTTAGGTTCGGTCTCCTCCTTCGAGGCAGGTTCGGAACGAAGCCGGACGTAACAGTCCGGGTAGGCCTCGAAGCTTGGGAAGAACTCCACATCTTCCAACGGGACCGTGCCAATCTTGTCACTAACAAAGATCCTGCCGGTCGCAATAACCATATGCTCTGCATACCTCCACGGGTTGGCATGAGAGCAAGCTGGGAGATCCTTAACCGAGATCTTCTTCGGTTCTCTGGATCCAATCATTGACCTGATGGACTCCTGGTTCTCCTTCAGTCTGTCGTCCATGACAGCTCTAATCAGCCGGATCAGTTCTTGGGTAGACGAAGAGGGATCCGGGGTCGAGGAGGTAGACGGAATGGACACATCCGTCGGTGTAGGAGTAGGCGGAGGGATGGATGAGGGAGGAGCTCCAAGCTCCGACTCGGTGTATTCCACCTTGTCTTCGTCCTCTTCGGCTCCTTGAGCCATAAGCGTCTTCTCCGTGTCTTCCGAGACGTCAGAGATCTGTTCATCATCCTCGGAATCTAAACGACACTCATGCATGGACTGAGCCATGACCACATCAGGTTCCACCGTAATTTGGACAGTGGGGATGGCTTCTTTCGGAACCACTGAGTCAGGGGAGGCCTTAGGGAACAACAGGGACCTCAGTTCTTCGGTGGCCAGGTACGGTCCGGTAGCATTTTTCTGAAAGCCACGCACCCACTTGCGCAGCTTTTCACGAGAAATGTCTCTAACCTCCGCTGAGGGAGGGTTATGGAAGGCCTCAACTAGGTGGGCCTGGCAGACCGTACAATCCAGTGGATTCCAGAACTTCAAATCCCCTTTCTTGTCTGCACAAGGGGCGTGAGTCCTGCAAGCCGTATGCCCGTAAAACTGCGGGCGTTTCACAGCGCAGAAGGCGAAATCACACTTCATCTGCTCCTCCTGTGGAAGAAAGAGAAAATGAGTATGGGGGAGTCATAGGAATGGCTCTTAAACTAAGTTAATATTAATCATTAATTTTAACTTAAAGAAGGTGTGATGCATAGAGAATGAAAACAGTAAAGGAGAACACGCTCCATGCATCTCGCCCGGCTGGTTACCATAAGCTTGGTCCTGGGATAATCCAAATGACCGAGATCATTGGATATAGTTTCCTAGGATTCCCATTATATTGGAACTCCATGGAAAGCCAAGGACAAGGTTGGGATCGAATTCATTCGGTTCCCAGTTAAGAGCCAGAAGGCCTCATTAAAGGTAACTGCTTCTGGCAACCAGCCGTGCTAAGATGCACATAGCATGCTGGAATTAGAAGAATGCAAAGAGACAGCATGATCACTAATAGAGCAGTACTAGGTACTGATCTTAAAAGCAAAGCAGCTTATCTATTTGCTATGTAGGGCTATCCTAGTCTTATGATAGCTACAGTGAGGGGGTGCAAGTATTCTTGACGCCTCTGGGGCATCCGGCAAGCCGCCGGCATGCCGGAGTCCGCTCCAGCATAGATTCTGGCATTAGAACAGACAATTTTCAAAAGTCAGTTAGATACCAGGATGGCGGCCGCCGGCACAACGGCGGCACGCCGGCAGGGAGCGGCGGCTCCGGCAGCCGGAGGATGCCAGATTGGTGACTGGGATAAGGATGGTACAGGTAGTATCGGGTTGCCGGCAGTACATGCCGGCACTCCGGTGATCGACCGGCAAGCGGACGAATAGATAGGAGTAGGGGAGCCGCCGGTAGTAGCCGGCAGTCCCTCGGTACACGGGGGCTGGCGGCAAGGGTAGGGAAGTCACCAAGAGGGAGGCAGGTATTGCCGACAGTAGAGGCGGCAAGAGACCGGCACCCGGATAGATAGAGAGACAGGGGGAGGGGGGAAGGGATGCAGGAAGTACCGTCAGGGTTCCAGACATCCCTCCCCCTCCCTGAGAGGGTGTACCCATGATAGAGACAGGCTCTAACATCCATAAGCAGGGGTCACTAGGGACCGGGAGCAGGTAGCCCAAGGGAGGGCTAGGGAACACCCAAGAGGGGGGGGGGGAGACTCCCCTATGCAGAACTACACTAGTAACTAACCTTATAGGACACTATGAAGGTATATGTACCAGAGCGGACTGCACAGGGAAGCTCGGGTAGCCCTACTCATCCACCCTAAGGAGGATTTGTAGGACAGGGGACAGATGAGTATAAACTAACCTAAGCATAGGCTAGGCTATACAAGAGATAGGTGGGGAGGGAGAAGAGAGAGGTCTTCCCAGGAAGGGTTTCTGTACCAGAGCGGCCACTAAGGGAAGGGAGGACACTCCCTAACCTAAGATCAGGCTGATCGGCTAAAACGGTGCAAGAGTACAGTTTCAGCATGGAACAGAGAAACCTTCCTAACCCGACCTAGAACAGGGCTAAAAGTCCTGAACTAGGCAAGGAAGAAGACATATCGCTATCGCAGGAAAGTCATAGACTATCCTAGCTATAGAGGTAGGCTAGCCTAACCTCACTCTCAGACGCAATCCTAAAGGGGGTTCATTCCTTTAGGGAGGACTGAGAGGCGATATATATATATACTCTATTAGACAATTAATCCCTTTACTCAGAAAAGGGATCAAGGCTAAATAGAGGGAATGCCAAGGCAGGGGATGAAGGAAGCATATAGGGGTCCTAAGGTTAGGTTAGGCTAGAAAGAATCACTGACTAGCCTATCCCCTATATGGTCCCTGAAGGCGAAAACATTTGCATCACTAGTCAAAAGTATTGTAAAATAATAATGCCACTATCTTCATAACTTAGTCTAGGATCACTAATAAATCATGCATGAACACTTGTATGTAGGCTCCTGGCCTGGGGGCTATAGTAGCCGACTGGTATGAGGTCAATCGATGACCGATAAAAAGTGTCTAAACACGATATAAAAGTTCCTAGCTATGAAGACTAAATAAACTAATGTATTCGATTAGTATATAATGCCGGAAGCGTTGTTGCGGCTAACTAAATAAGACATGCAAAACAACAACGACGCCATAAAATGGCGGGTCCGGTAGAGGCACAGCTCTGCCACAAAACATCAATTATTTCGCAAAATAATATTTACTTTACGGCCAGAGCTTAATTAAACAATACTGGAACCTTGTACTCAACTTTCCAGAAGAAGGCGAGGCTGAAGGTAACGACATAGCGAAGATGCAAAGCGATAAAGTTAACACAAGGGAAAATCCGTCTAAGTAGGGCAGCTACTAAACAAAGGATGAAGACGCGCGTGACGTCATTAGAGCAATGGCGTCCGTTTGTTTACGTCTCGAGTATCAGTAGTAGCCACGAGTGAGATTAGCTGTGGAACGGCTCCCAGCTATTCTCAGCCCTTACACACCGAAGCATTAACTCTGTTCGGGGTGGAGATAGCTATGTGGCACGTTCAGACATGCGTGTCCCCTGTTGTATTACGATGTCTTAAAGGGAAACCTTTGAGATACTCGCTCCAGAAGTTAGAATTCTGTGATAACCTGTGGTTAAATTCTCTGGGAATATCTTAGTAGTCTTATACCCAAGGAAGCTACCAAACAGGAACCTTCCATCAGGACGCCATGGCTTGAGCCCAAAAATATATATATATATATATATATATATATATATATATATATATATATATATATATATATATATATATATATATGTGTGTGTGTGTGTGTGTGTGTGTGATCATTTAAGAAATTTTCGCTCAAGTGACACTGTTTCAAACATACCATTTTCGTTTGCGATTAGCAAGAAATGACGAATGAATTTGAAAAAATTGTCAGATTCGATTAATTGAATTATGTCACATAAGCCTACTTTATTTGTAGAATCTATTAGCTGAATAATTTTGAAGAGAAATTCAACAGATTTTGGTAAAATCATTAAAATTTAAGGAGAGAGAGAGAGAGAGAGAGAGAGAGAGAGAGAGAGAGAGAGAGAGAGAGAGAGAGAGAGAGAGAGAGAGAGAGAGAGAGAGAGAATCGTTGTCGAGTCACCACATTGAGTTGCTGACCAGTGCTGACTTATGCTGTATCGAGTCCTGCTGACGTCTGTTATCTGACCTGCTGACTGAGGAGTGTCGTAGATCTCTCTCTCTCTCTCTCGTTGCCTCACCCAAGAACCTTAATTGTTGTTGCTACTGTTGTTGTTCTTGATGTATTTGCTGGTTGTTGTTTAAGATGTTGCTACTGTTGTTGTTCTTGATGTTGTTGCTAAAGTTGTTTTGTGTTGTTCTTGGTACTGTTGTTGTATTAGAGTGTGTTGTTCTTGATGTTGTTGTCCTTGGTGTTGATGCCGTGTTGTTTTTATTGTGTTTGTTGTTCATGGTGTTGTTTTTGGTATTTGTTTTATTGATGTTACTACTGTTGTTGTTCTCTATGTTGTTGCTACTGTTGTTGTTCTGCGTTGTTGTTGCTACTGTTGTTGTTCTGTGTTACTGTTCTTTATGCTGTTGCTACTGTTGTTGCTCTGTGTTGTTGTTCTCTATGTTGTTGCTACTGTTGTTGTTCTGTGTTGTTCATTCTGTTGATGCTACTGTTATTGTTCTGTGTTGTTGTTTTTTATGTTGTTGTTCTGTGTTGCTGTTCTGTGTTGTTCATTCTGTTGTTGCTACTGTTGTTGTTCTGTGTTGTTGTTCTTCATGTTGTTGTTCTGTGTTGTTGTTCTGTATGTTGCTGCTACTGTTGTTGTTCTGTGTTGTTCTTTATGTTGTTGCTACTGTTGTTGTTCTCTATGTTGTTGTTCTGTGTTGTTGTTCTTTATGTTGTTGCTACTGTTGTAGTTATGTGTTGTTGTTCTTTACGTTGTTGCTACTGTTGTTGTTGTGTTGTTGTTCTTTATGTTTCTGCTACTGTTGTTGTTCTGTGTTGTTGTTCTTTATGTTGTTGCTACTATTGTTGTTCTGTGTTGTTGTTCTTTATGTTGTTACTACTGTTGTTGTTCTTTATGGTACTGCTACTATTGTTGTTTTGTGTTGTTGTTCTTTATGCTGTTGCTACTGTTGTTGTTCTGTATTTTTATTGTTCCGTGTTGTTGTTGCTACTGTTGTTGTTTTTTATGTTGTTGCAACTGTTGTTGTTCTGTGTTGTAGTTCTTTATGTTGCTGCTACTGTTGTTGTTCTTTATGTTACTGCTACTATTGTTGTTCTGTTTTGTTGTTCTTTATGCTGTTGCTACTGTTGTTGTTTTTTATGTTGTTGCAACTGTTGTTGTTCCTGGAATTATTGCTCTTAATGTTGTCGTTGTTTCCATCGGTGTTGTTTTCTATGTTGTTCCTTCTAATGTTGTTTTTTCCCTGGTGTTATTCAAACCTTCACTGTTGTTTTTCTTGATATCTTAATTCCTGTTGTTTCAGTGTTGTTTGTCTTGGGATGTTGTTTCTAATGTTGTTGTTCCTAATGATATTTTCCTTTGAATTATAAAACTATTGATGATGAAATTAAGATTAAGATTTCTCTCGTCTGTAATTCAAGGCTGATGGGTTCGAACGTTCAAAGGGATTTGACTTCGTCTTCATATATAATATTTATTTATTACAAATACAACACAAATAAAGGATTGTAATGCTGAAATAAAATGATAGAGTTCTTTTGATGAATTCAATGATAGTTATACCGCAAATAATATGTGTAGAATCACTTATGTTCAATTCAAGTCAAAATTGAGGACATACGAACGCAAATAGAACACTATTGTTGCTACACTTGTGTCAAATCGTAACTTGAACGAATGCTCGAAGTGATTTGACTTCGTCTTCATTATTTATATTTATATAAAACAATTGGAACATTAAGTGAGTCTAGCAATTCTTAATGATTAGAATTAAGGTATTTTAGTTGAATTTAAGCATATATGTACCGGGAACAGCTGGTATTATAAATACTTGGCCAAATGAAGTCAAACTTGAACACATACGAACGCAAATACTTGACAAATGGTTGCAACAACGTGTCCCCCTCACTCCTTATTTTAAGGCTGAGATCATCTAAAACCAAAGAACGAGATTTGTCAAATAGTAAATTGAGTTCCCAAATGGAGTTTATTATGTTTTATTATAAACTAAATGATAAACTTATAGATCTTAACGTGACTTTAATAATTAATTTCTTTGCTTAGTTGTTTCTTATAGTGTCTGCAACCTCACCATCCATGTGAGGTAAGGATATGGTGTTTGGGGGAGCCTGTTGATTTACCTGCTGACTCATCAGAAGCCATTGCCTGGTCTTCCCTGGGCCATTGATCCTATCCCTAACCTCAGAGCCCCAACACATACCCACCCTGCCCATAACCACACACTACCCAATTGTACTTTAGCCCCACCCACTTTACCCCTACCCAAGCCCATAGACCCATTCCCACCATAGCCGAACCCCCAACTCTCCCACAGCCCAACCCATTCCCACCCCAGCCTAACCCCCAACTCAACCCATTCCCCTAGCCTAACCCCCAACCCCCCCCCCCCAAGTCCAATCCATTCCCAATTTCCCACCCTAGCCTTACCCCAAACCCTAGCCTATCCTATCCCCAACCCTCCCCCAGCCTAACCCAATCCCACCCTAGCCCTTATCCCCGAGTCCAACCCAATCCCAGCCCCCAACCCTCCCCCAGCCCAACCCATTCCCACCCTACCCTAACCCCCCCCAACCCATTCCCACCCTACCCTCCCCCAGCCCAACCCCACCCCCAACCCTCCCACCCTGTCCCAACCCATTCCCACCCTACCCTCCCCCAGCCCAACCCACTCCCACCCTACCCTAACCCCCAACCCTCCCCACCCTAGCCCAACCCTCTCCCACCCTACCCTAACCCCAAACCCTCCCCCACCCTGGCCCTCATCCCCCCCAACCCTCCCCCAGCCCAACCCATTCCCACCCTGTCCCATCCCTACCCTACCCGCCCCCCCCACCCATTCCCACCCTACCCTACCCCCCCCCCCCAACCCACTCCCACCCTACTCTACCCCCCACCCTTCCCCAGCCCAACCCATTCCCACCCCCAACCCTCCCACCCTGTCCCATCCCTCTCCCAGCCCCCAAAGCCCCTATCCCCTCCTCCCCTAACCCCCAATCCCCTTTCCCTTCCCCTTGTTACCCCACCCTCCCTTCCCCCTCTACTGAGTGCCAACTGGTTGGCTCCTCCTATTTATACCCTCCACCCATTTTGAATCAACCAATCACAGACCTCCATTTCAATTCAGCCAATCACAGCTCGTCCTCATCGAAACTTGTTGCCAAATGTATAATAATCTTAGACACAGAACGAGGGATGAGGTTGCTACACCTACATGTCTCATCTGGCCTTGGCTGCGACCAACTACAGTTTACTAACTGTCAGATACATAATTATTTTCTCAGGTCAAGAGGAATCTTACAAATTTCTGTACATTTTGTTCAAATATCGAGAGAAAATTTACGTAAAAACGATGGCGTAGGTCTAGTTTTACGAATGAAATTCTTAATTTACAATATTCGTGTAATAGATAATTTTTGTGTTCGAATGTCTTATTATATAACTTCGACTTCGTATAATTAGTTATCAATTTGAACTTTTAAGAGTTATCATAACCACTTATAGGCCTACACTAAAAGCCTAAATTCCTTATATAAAGTTTTGATTTATAACATTTTATAGTATTTTACTTATTATAACAACCATTAGATTTATTACAAACGAAGTCGCCGACATCAAGACAACTCGAACATTTCATAGACGAGAACTCTTGTGACAGTTGTTCGTATGTGCTTCTTTGGTGTTCATCTCTCTCTCTCTCTCTCTCTCTCTCTCTCTCTCTCTCTCTCTCTCTCTCTCTCTCTCTCTCTCTCACTAAACTTTTGGGCGAAGAAGTTAAAAATTCTATTCATTATTAATAATTTTCATTTGGAGGAAATAAGAAAGGTGAAGAATTTCGCCTCAGATTCGAGAGAGAGAGAGAGAGAGAGAGAGAGAGAGAGAGAGAGAGAGAGAGAGAGAGAGAGAGAGAGAGAGAGAGTTTATTAAAGACGATCCTAAGATAAAAACAAAAGAAACTAAAAGAAAGATAAAGACTTAAATCTCTTTTGATTATCAGAGGAGCCGTTGCATTGACCCTGATATGCACCAGAAATACGTCGCACAAGGGACCCCTACTTTTAAGGAAATTGTCCCAAAATAAGGAATTTCTAGTGAATCTTGGGAAAAATCTTGTAGTTCAGATTGTTCTAATTATCTGTTGTCATCTAAATTCTAACGTTTTTGGTTGAAAAGAATACTATTTATGAAAGAAAATACAAAATATAGTATATTTTAGGAAGATGCCGATGTATATGTAGCGCTTATTTTAATTCGTGTTAACGAATAAAATGGAGAAATTTGCTCATATTTTGGGAAAATTTTGAGTCTAGGGATTTTCGTTGAGCAAGCTGCTTTGGCCAGCTAAGCCAAGGCCAGTGTTGCCAGATATGAAGATTTATCCCTAGATGAGTAAACCCTTAGCCTATATATGTTGTAATTAGTTTGCTTGCACGCATATGAAGTGAGTCATTTATATAATAGTAAAGTTACAAGATTAGAAGAAAATATATATGTGGAAATGGGAATTTTTGGGTTTTTTTGGGGATTTTTCATCATGAGTTTGGGGATTTTTAGACTTGCTCATCTGGCACCACTGTGCCAATGTAAACAAACAGTCATGCCGGACTACTCGAATCTCCCCTAAGATAATTCTTTGATTTTCGTCAATTCTTCGTCAATTCCTCCTTTATTATTTACTAAAGTAAGTTTGTATTACAAATTAATCTTATGATTGTTGTTTTTTTATTACGTAATTATGTTTTCTAATGTACGAGTTCAATTTATGACAGTACAACCTGAATCCCATACAGTGACCCTATGCAAGTTTTGTTGTATGGCGTCCATTGGTCCACAACAGCACCTGTGCTTAGTTATTAATATTGCTTGGTCATTTCATGCAATGTAACTGCATATTTTGTGCCCTATTGGGTTTTTATTGTAGTTTAGTACAATATTAATTAGGACATTGGAACTTACACAATCTAATAGATCTCTCAAAATACAGTGTTTTGAACCCCATGGCCTACTGTCGGCAGCCAATGTTAATGGAGATACAGAATTTAAGGAAAAAAGATGTTTATTTCACTAAGTATAACATTTAGGTTTTATGGTAATTTTGTATTGTATTACAGGGTGAGATTTCGAACAGAAAATATATGTTTTCCTATAGTAAATAACGTGATTTAACTGAATTTGATGTTCATTTCAATCGGAAACAAACAGGTCAACCAATTCGGCTAACTTTAAGTTGCCGAATTGGATGCTGTTGTTATGGATGAAATGAAGGTGAAAACCGGTTAGATCACGTTATTTCCTACAGGAAAACATATATTTTCTGTTAAAATGGTTAAATATTATCACTGTTGACATATATTTTGTGTTAAAATATTTAAATATAAGCATTTCTTCAACGGTGTCACTTCTCTTAAACGAATGTACTGCGAACGATAACATTAGCAACGTTACCAATAATACACAGTGTTACCTACGTTGACGTATGGTACACAGAGTTACCAACGGCACGATGACATTACTAACGATAGCAATGATAGATATTTCCATACGCATTTTGAATAATTTCTCCATATAAGTTTTACTCAATATATAAAAAGTACAAAAAGGGCACAGAACCTAACAAACCCACCTAACCTATCCTAGTAGTATGACAGGTCACAAACCTCAGTTATTTACTGAAAACGGTAAAATTCTCCTTACCTTTACGAACAAGACGACGAAACTTGCCGGTCACGGGAGTCTTCCATGGGGGTAGACGACTTTTTCCCAAAAATGTACCTTTATAGGAAGTAACGGTATAACCACAACGACGTTTCTTTTTGGTTTTAGGTATGGTGGATTCGGTATTGCAATAAAACACGTGAATATCTTTCCTGTAAGATAGGGGGGAACGACACTTGGGGCACTGCAAGCGTTGAGGAAATACATTGTGTTTTCTGGAAAATATCAACATTGGTAGAAGAATCACAAAATTCACCATGGAATTTAGCAAATGATTTTAGATACGGAATACTGCAGCCGTTACAAGTATCCGTTACAAGTATCTATAATTTCCTCCATCGTAAAATACGAAAAAATAAATCTCACTCGAAATGTCGGACACCTGACTAGTTCAAAGGTTACAAAGGAAAAGGGCTTCGTGGAAGAGGAATGAACAGTCCACTTGAAGAGACAAAGGAAGGGGGTAGGGAAATATCAGTTGTCAACCCCCTTGTGTAAACTTTGAATACGAATTGGTTCCTGATTGGTTAACAGAAAAATAAGGGAGTCTAGAGGGTAAACATAAATGAACTGGGTAGGGAAACTAGTCCAGGGAAAGTATTTATGTGAAACTGGGGAGTGAAAAGGAAATAAAAACAATATAGGAAGGTAAAATGGAATGAATGATAAATAATATTGAAAGGAAATATAAAATGAGATGATTTTAAAAGGAATAGGATAATAAAATGGGAAAAAGCTTCTGCGCAGGGGGGCAGGGTTTCTGGGCAGGGCGAAACTGGTATGCACGAACAAACGAACGTACGGGTGCTAATGTCTACATCGGACGTTGGCAGCACTGGTTACTGTATTTTTTCATAACACAATCCTTGCAATGGCGCCTCCAAAGTTTATCCAGATATACTGTTTTGTATTTTCCTCCGATTATTATAATTTCAAGAAGGTAATGTATAGAGAAGAAAAGGCTTGTTTTACGTTTATATATCGATTCCCCAGTATGTTTTCCCCACCCAAAACCCCGAGTTCCCACTGGGGTCCCCCATTATCGGAGGATATAGATGTATATATATTTCTGAAACTATTCATTTGCGACGGGAACGAGTGTCATTTTCAAAGAGAGCGCATTTTTTTCTATAAGAAAAAGTAGCTGTTTTTCTAGGTTATATTGCCCTGTATTACACTACAATGAAACCCCTTACGGTACCTTACCCAGCCTTACCTTACCTAGCCTTACCTTACCTAGCCTTACCTTTCCCTAGCCTTTTCATTTCCTAGTTTTCATCTTACTTAGCCTTTTTACCTATCCTTTACCTTGCTTAGCCTTACATTACCTTACCTCCTCTTACCTTACTTAGCCTTACACTACCTTACCTACTCTTACCTTACCTACCCTCCATTTAACTGCCCTTACCTATCCTAAAGCTACCTGCCCTTATACCTTATCATACCTACTCTTGCCATACTTATTCTTTACCTAATTTTACCACATCTACTCTTACCTACAACTTATTTATCTTTATGTTACCTTCCCTTCCCTTACTTATCTCATGTGCATCTCTGTTAATCACTCAGACTTCTGTAGATCTTGATATACGGGTGCAGATACTCAGAACATCGAGAGGGTATGATCAGATATAGAGATACGTTCTCGGCTGACGAGTGGAAAAGGTTGTTTTATAACTAATTCCCTCCCTATATATATTCATTCACCTGGTAAAGGTGTCTTCAACAGGAATTTTTATACCAATTACTTTTTGTATGTTTATCTGTTATACATTAGTGTTGTCTGTTATAAATTAGTTATACCAATTTATTAATCCAGCAGAACAAAAGGCATGAACAGCTCTACAACATCCTGCTGGAAGCAGCTACATTATACTACCACCTAATTAATAGTAACCGAAGCTGCAGCACAGAAAGACCTTGGTCTTCGTCCTCCTAGGTTTGGGTAAGAAATTATTCAATTTGTTACATATAAATAAGGCATATGGTTTAATTATGGGTTTGTATGTTAAACAATTATGAGTTTAGAAGGGCTATTCTAATTACTGAAGTAGAATCTCAATGGTAAGTAAAGAGAAAGACCTGGAACCCTAGAATAGGTTACTTGGATGTGATTATGCTATCTGAAATGACATTGTTCCTTCACTATTTACAAACCCTCCGCTCTTTACTTAAGAGTATTATTAGGCGATAGCTAAACCAGTTTTCAAAGCTTTTGCGAGGTGTAACTACCCTTCGTTAGCTAGGTGGTTATCGGGGGTAAACCAACCACCCAGATCACACAAGCACTAGTAAACCATCGCCACTTTTTATTTCGGGTCTGTAGAGTAAAGACGTAGACTTCGTCTCCTATAAAAACCTTTTAACTGGTTAAGAGAACTCCGTTCTCTCTTAGAAGCAGACTTCTTAATCGGCAACGAGTCGTCTTTACGTCTGTCAGACTGGGCGTGAGGGCGGCTAAAGGCTTGTACTAAAGTCAAAAGTTGTTCCTGCATGACAGACATAAAGGATTTAGCAACATCATCTGGGTCTTGCGGATCCGAAGGGGGGGGCTGACGAATAACACTCGTATCTTCGGCAGCAGGCTTCGTCCTTTTCACAGGCACGGAGTCGAAATCATCCTCCGACGGACAAGGTTCATAACTGCTAGAACCGGGAGAGATAGAACGAGACCGTTCGTCGCGGTTCCATCTCCTCTTAGTAGGTCTTGAATCTTCATACTTCCATTTACGTCTGGACGAATTCGGAGAAGAAAACAACACATCCGACTCGTCTTTCCCGTGACGGTCAAGAGCAGCCTGGGAATAGACAACAGGACTGTCTGAGGCGACGGCTGACCGAGGGTACGTACCTCTCACCCCCTTTCGGTCATCGACGTACCTTCTCCCTTGGTCCTGGGAGCTTGGTAGAGGTCTAGGCCTAGGGGTATGACAGATTCGGTCGGTCGCCACCTCCACTGCACTAACACAAGCACTTTCACTTTCCTTACCTTTAAAGGCCTCCAGTTGTTCTTTAATGGCCTTCAACTCGGCCGCCAGGCTAGCGTACCGAGGGTCATCCGTAGATACGGAACCTGTAGGAGGTGCAGGAGTTACTACCTCAAGGGAAGGATCAACTTCCAAAGAGGAATCAATAATAGGATCAATAGATAAATCTACGCTAAGTTCGTCTTCCTTACCACTAACAGACTTAGACTTAGACCTAGAAGCTCTCCTAACTCTATCGAGCTCTAGCTTACGCACATAGCGCTTCATAATTAACCAATCTTTCTCATCCAAAACCTTACATTCCCCGCACCTATTATCAAGGGCACAAACAAAACCCCTACAATGAGAACAAACAGTGTGAGGATCAACCGCCATTTTGGGAAGTCTCACCTTACATTCCTCATTCGCACAGATACGGTAATGACTCTTTTCACTCATAATGAAACACAGCAAACAAAAAAAAAACTAAGAGAAAACAAAATACAACGATCGCCAAAACCCCAAATCAGAGTACTTCACCAAAAAAAGCAGACTGGTACACCGAGCAGGGAAATCGAAGAAAAAACTCTTAATGACGGACCAACGTGTTATCGATCCGGCCGGCAGAGATGAACTGAAGAACAGAGAACGGGAATGATTCCTCCTACCACCCTTTGACGGGTGTTACCACCCAACCACCACAAGGCGGTTGCCTAGTTTTAGAAAAATTCTGCCGAAATAGAGATAATTAGCTATGTATATATAACTGCCAGGTAAGTATTCACAAAACTTTGTTTTATCATAAAAACTTCATTTTTATGTTTAAGACGGTGATCTTTGGATTACCCTTTCATGTGAACTCTTTGCTTCCCTTAGCGAAGCAACAGTGCTCACCTCCGAGGGAAGTCTCTTTCATTGCCGCTTACGGTGACTCTTAACTACCTTGGGGCTTTTGGGTCTCCTCGCCTAGGAAGGTTGCGAGATTCTTACAGTTTACTACAGCACTCTCTGCTTCTGCTCACCTTCATTCTGGCAGCTCTGGCATAGGAATGAGAGTCCAGGTTATCTTGTCTGAAGGATCCCTTTTGGGGTGAACCCAGAAACTGTCTTCGGCTACATTTCACAGGCATCTCTCGATGCCGACCTACAACTTGAACAAAGCTTGTTGACTGGAAGCAGAGAGCTCTGCCGGGAGGTCTGCCTCCAGGTGTTGGACAAGTTTCCCTTCTGAGGGGGAGTTAACCTCCACCATCCACTGTGTAGCAATAATCCCGTGTGGGAATTGGATTCTTCTATTACCCAGCTCTTGCTCTTCGCAGTTTGACAAAGAAGGAGTTAGGTGACTGCTTGCAATTCCTACTCATTGTCGCTGTACCCTTCGGGTACAAAATGAGTCTCGT
This sequence comes from Palaemon carinicauda, assembly GCF_036898095.1. Taxonomy (NCBI): domain Eukaryota; kingdom Metazoa; phylum Arthropoda; class Malacostraca; order Decapoda; family Palaemonidae; genus Palaemon; species Palaemon carinicauda. The sequence continues at coordinate 18,908,866 of NC_090767.1, forward strand.
GATGCCTGCTGACTGCGTACGGTCACGGCCTTTTTCATTGACGAGTCTTATGGGCTTTAACTCATCGGGTTGGTTGCTGACTTTGTGTCTTTAGGTACAATAAGGACAACATCTTACAACGCTTCATTGTCAATTCAGCTCTCCTTTTACTCTTGTATATATTTTCCTGTTAACGTAACATAATTGTTGTTTATTTTGTCATGTGTAAAATCATCTGCTCTTTCATCTCATGTATTATTCATTATTGTATGTTAGATTTGGGCTTTTGTATGTATCAGGATGTTAACGTAAAGAAGCACAAATGCCCAGCCAATCTCACCAGTCTGCGGTCGGTCAGTCACCTGGCCAGCAGGACGCTACCTTTCCGTCCGCAGAAGTTCATGTCATTCACCTGTCTCGTGGATAAACCATTACTTGCCTATGGTCGGTTTCTTGTTCCTTATAGTACAACAAGCGCTCGATAGCATTCACAGGTGTTCACTGGCAAGCTCGAACAAACCTGCCTAGTGTTTGTGTTCTTGGCATTCTGAGTCAATAAACCTTTACTTGCAAGACTGTATGCTTCTCCCTGAGGAGGTTTACACAACTACAGGTGTTTGCTAAAATCCCGTAAAAGACTAAAGAAAATGTCATCTTTTACGCATGCTCGTTCGGCAATACAAAACCTCAGGGTTGTTGCTGCAAATACGGTTTACTGCCGATCGCTTGCGGCCGTCGAATGCCATCATTGTACCCCAGGGCACAACGAGTTTTGCAAAATGTAATCCTTTGGGGTTACTTTCTTTGGCTTGTTTTCCCAATGAAATGTAGAGCTCTTGGGAGCACTCACACAGTGGGCTTTTGAGACATACCCTCGCAAGGTTATTTTTTGCAAGCCTGCAGTCTCAAGGAGATAGTGTCAGCCTCTGCTTACTTTTATGAATGATAGCAAGCAAGTATTCACTCATGAGGACGCTTGTCCCGCCCACAAGGCGGAGTTAGATGCACATACTTTTCGTGGGTGCATTTTGTGCAATGATGTTGCGATTCATCGCACATTATTCCCATAAGCTAAGGCTCGTTTTCGAACACTTTCCCGGATGCAAAGAAGTTGCGCTTAGGCAACCATGTGCGGACAAGCGATCTTTTCTGCCGACAAGGTCTATTTACAGGGTACTATTATACAATTAGAACTCCATTCTAATAAATCATGAGCTTCCATGGTTGTATTTCTTACAGGAAGTCAGATTATGCATTACTGTACCCTCCTACCTTACCACAACCAGACATAGGTAGTCTACTCTCAAGTAGACTCTTCTTTTTTCCAGGCAGTTCCTTCCTAACTTTTGGATCGGCCGTTTTACTATTTGAAACACTTAGACTCCGAAACTTTGCATAAGCAAGTTTGTTCTTTGGGAGGGAACATTCAGAACTTATGCCAGTTTTGCTGATCGGAAATGAAGAAATACAAACATATTCGTTATTTATAAGCGATCTCAATCATAGGAAGAAGTAGGTCTCGATGACGAAGGTTGATCAATGTTCTCCAATCGAGTTCCAGGCACAACTAATCATTCGTGCTCGTATGTTCGTCCCACCTCCCCGATCTGTGTTACTGGTTTGTATGTGGACTTGTGCATACATTATCAGTCCAACAATGGATGGAAGATATGTCTTAGTCTTGCCTTTTATAAGTAGCTGTGTGCAATCGGTCTCTAGCGACTGGTCTCTTGTTCAATAGCGATTGCTAAGGAGATTCGCTGTAATCCCATCTCCCTCTAGGGAATACTGGCTACCCTGATATTACCCATCTCTAAACATACTTACACGGCCAATTCCCACTGAATTGAAGGCAGTTAGAGTACAGGATTTCCCCCAACCTACAGAACAGTTGCTTTTAACTGGATGCACGTCTCAACATCAATCAAATTGAGATGTTTACTTCCTCGGCAATGCGTCGGCCAGTTGGGAGTGACTTATGAGAATAATATTGTCCTTTTGCTTAAGAGTCAAGGTTCCTTGTTCCTCTCAGTTGAACTTGCCAACCCTTTTGGGTAGGTGGCTGACCATGTACCACTTACCTCGACATACAGTCAAGGGAGTTTATTGTGGTCAAAGTATACTCCCCCTTTGCCTTTGTGTAGGCATTGCCATGCACCCTACCACTCCAAGAGAGCCGTCATGCTCGGACCGTTTTTCTACAAAGCAGCCCAAAGATTCCTCGGTGGAGAATCAAGTCTGACGCTGTGATTCACCAGCACAAGAAGATTCTGCAGGCTACTGCAGATGAGTTCCTCTTTCCAGCAAAGAGAAAGACTCCTGGTTAAGGTAAGATCCTTTTAGATTCTGCATCACCCTAAGACATCTCCCATCGCCACTCCTCTAGATTCGCCTGCAGTGTGGAGAACCTGACCTTATCAGGCTCAGTCCAACTGCAAGATTCGGACTTCATGGATTCTTCCCCGTCTGGAGAAGACTCTGTACTTAGTAGGACATCAGAATCAGTCTTCTGACTCTTTCTGTGTAACTTTGTTGCAGTCAAGAGGGACCCCCATCGTTGCAGGTTTAGAATCCTTATTAGAGGAGTTGTTAAAAACAAGGACAAACACAGGTTCCTAGTGTCCAAGAGAAATTTCCTTTCCAGATAACTTTAGGTTAATTCTTACTACGCTCATGGACGATCATATACAATATGTTCCTATACCTTGGTTGCTTTTACCTAAGACTTTGAAGACTCGGATTCTTGACTCGGTTTCAGGTCATCTGTCTCTCTTTTCAGCAGTAACTTTGTAAAAGTAGAGCAAGAACTCGAAGACTTCAAAGAAGATATCGGCCCCAATCGACCAGAGACCAGTCCGTTGTTCAGGAATCACCTGAATTTGGAAGTATTCCATCCTTATCACAAATAGTGTAAGTAGTCAAAGACAAGATCCCTCCAGAGGAAGGTTCGGCAGAATCTTCGACGGAACTTCTCCTCTCTACAAAACTGAAAACTCCTTGGCTGATGAAGGAGATGCGTAGTCAGTGTTTCTCAGGGGTCTACACACCATTTGTTCAGTAAATGGCATCAGGGAGACTATCCCTCCTCTATGAGGGATAGGTGGGCCGTAGTCGACTTCCTCTGCACCAAACCAAGCCTTAAACTACCTTGGACTGATATGGCCAAGGATGTCATATGGAAAGTAGAAGATCAAGTAGCCGGCGAGAAAGACCCCTTGAGATTGTCAAAGTCCTCACAGCTAGTACTGATATCTATATTACAGAGTAGCTGATGTTGATCCTACTCCCCCCCCCCTTCCTTTGGAGCCAGCAGTGGCAGAGTTAACTCGAGGTTGTTCTACAGATAGACTTGCTTCTATCCCTATTTCCTTTTCACAGCCTTGAATGCTTTGCAAGCTGGGTAATTTGACAGGTACATTTTTTTTTTTGTCAACACAAAGGATCTCCCAGATGCTAAGAAGAGAAAGGCCCTTAGAGATTGTGTTGTCTGGTGCCAAACCATTGGAGTATCTGATATTCCAGGCCACCAGTCAGTGGGCCAACTGGGTGCTCAAATATGGGGAGGCAGTCAGGGCCCACTACCTTAAGATTAGTAAACAAGAGTGACTAGTCTTTAGAAACGTTCCTCTTGAAATCTCTTCCCTTTTGCCACCAGAGGACATGCCTTCTGCTACAGAAGATTGGAGGAAAGACACTCCTTACTCTTTCTTTTAGAGGACCATCTCATTTAAGCAGCAACCATCATCCTCAAGCCAGACGGCAACTTCATCAAGGTCACCGCAGCCCAGGAGAGCAATTTCGAGAGAAACAACCCGTCCAGGTTCCATCCTAAACAAACCCTCGGTCTACTTTCAAAGCCGTCAGACTTCAGGCCGCTCAAGAGATCGGGGAAGAGGTAGAGATCCCCTCTAGGATGGGCAATCCCCCCCCCCCTTACCACCAGTGGGTGAATGACTGTAGAGGAATTGGAAGAGATGGTGGCTCCCTAGGGAGGATCATTGGACAGTCCAAGCCCTGTTATTTGGATAGCTCCTCTCATTCATCAACTGTCCCCCTCCTTTTATTCCTCCTCTGACAGTGTCGTCATCGTATTGGAAAAGGTCGATGAAACACCTGGCCCTATTGCTGAAGGTACAGAAGATGGTCAACAATGCATCTGGAGGCTGAAGACCTGTCATTGACCTCCCGGCATTGAGCCTGTACATCAAGCAGTCCAGGTTCAAATCCTCCAGAAAGAACAGATTTGTCATTTTCAGCAAGTATCTCTCCCCCGTCCTTCAGTGCTCCCTCCATCCAGCTCTCCAGTGGCAGAGACTGATGGGTCATCTGACATCTTTGGAATGACTGGTGGCCAGAGAAAAGTTCCACATGCGTAACATGCAGTGGGACTTGAAGACCTCCTGGTCTCAGCATTGACATAACCCACAGTCCAAGATTTTCATTGGAAAGGACTCCAAGGAAGACCAGCAGTTAAGCCGCAGAAACCTCGGGAAAGGTTCACCATTTGCTTCATCTCCCCGAGTTCAGGCTGTTCACAAGTGCCTTGAACTAGTGGTGGGGTGCTCATCTTGACAGCCACCTAGCATCAGGGACTTGATCGACAGCAGATTGAGTAGAGCATATAATTCTTCTGGAGCTGAAAGCTGCGTGGTTAGCTCTGCAACAATTTCCTCTTCTGCTTCAGGGGCACCTCGTGGTATTGATGAGCAACAATATCACCATTATATCTACAAATAAGGGCAAATGATCTCCCTCAGTTTGTCAGCTAGCAGTCAAGATCCTGGAGTGGGCAGAGGCCAACTCTGTCTTTCTGTTAGCCCACTTCATTCCAGGCAGGAAGAACATTGTGTTGGACCAGTTGAGCAGGATTGAGATCATTGGTGGAGAATGGTCTTTGAGTCCTCAGATAGTGACAGAAGTAATGACTTTGTGGAGTTCAACCTCACGACCTCGTTGAATGCAAAACTTTCAGTGTACAGTACTTATCTCTGATACCAGATCAGCAATGGCATTCAGGAACATTTGTCAGCATCGTTGGGACATCCTCAACGCCTATGCCTTTCCTCCATTCTGCCTTTTAGGAAAGGTTCTCAAAAGAATAAAGGAAACCCCGAACCTGGTTGTAATACTGATTGCCCCCTTTTGTCCACATCGAGAATGGTAACCGGATCTACTGTATCTCCCAGTGAATAGATCAAGAGAACTCCTACACCTTCCACATATTCTGTGACATCTACACGTCAGGATCCACAGCTCCCAAGAATCCTTAAGTCTTCACGCATGGAGACTATCCAGTATCTTCTCTTTGAGAGGGGTTTTCTAGAGCGTCTGCACAACAGATATCTGGGTATCTCAGAAAATCCTTGACTGTAGTCTACCAGGCAAAGTTGGCCGTCCTCTGTGGTTGGTGAAGTTCAAAGGGTGTCTCTCCACTCGATGCCGCTATACCTGTACCTGTGATTGCAGATTTTTTTTGTTTTACCTCAATGAGAAATTCTTTAACGTTTCTGTTGTAAGAGGTTATCGCTCAGCCTTAAGTTAAGTCTTTAGATTTAACAGATTAGACATTTCTTCCTCGGGGGGAAATTTGTATGCTGATACAGAGCTTCGAGGAAACCTACCTCCAGTCGAAGTCAGTCCTCCATCCTGGGACATCGTAAAGGTTTTAAGATCTTTACGAGGCTCAAAAACAAGCATCTGACGTGGACCTCACTTTGAAGACTGTATTTCTTCTCTCCTTGGCATCATCCAAACAAGTAAGTGAACCGCATGGACTGGCATTTGATATCACCCATCTAAGGGGTTGGCTGGAGTTCTCTCTAAGCTTCATCCCAGAGTTTGTGGCAAAAACACAAAACCCGGCGTCATTGGGTCCTACATTTTTGTCGTTTACTTTCCTATTCTTCGGTCAGTAACCAAAGATCCTGATTAACTTTTACTGTGTCCTTTTAGGGCTGTGAGGAGCTATTTAAAGTTTACCAAGCCTTCCAGACCTTGCCAGCAGAACCTCTTCATAAGCACAGGAAGGATCAAGAAAAGGGTAACTAAGAATACCGTGCCCCTTTGGCTGAGGGAAGTTACCGCCAGAGCAACAGAACCTTCGTCATCTTCGGTATCCCGAGGTCTTGCAACTTTGTTAGCTTTCAAAAAGAACTCTGTGATACAGGTTCTCAGGGTTGGGGTTTGGAAGAAACAAATGACCTTAACAGCCCATTACCTGGTGGATGTGTCATATATGACCATGGACACATTTACGGTAGATCCTGTTTTTGCTGCTCAGCAGATGATATAGCTTCCTCAGTTCCTTTACAGGACCAGTATCAGAGGATTAAGGGCTAAGGTTATGAGTAAACTTGTGGTGAATGTGAAGAGTGATTGGCCTTTTCTTTTCAACCTTCTCCCTCTCTTCGGGCTCAGCGTCAAAGCCTCGGCAGCTGAACTTGATCTAGAGATAGGTAAGCTCATTTTGCTTTCAGCATTTGAGGTCTTTTCCCCACATTTCTTACAAGGGAGAGTGTGCTGTAGCCAAGCAAACCTGTTACTTCTTAAACACATCCTCCACAACATCTACATTTCATAACTTTGGTTACAGCTCAGAGAGCCCAGCTCATATACTGTCGATTGCACGGGCTGTGCTGGTCATGGGTGTTCTTCATTCATAGCTCATGAAGTGTAGGGATTGGGACTTAAGCACTAGAGCTAAGTCCTATATCCCCGGGTTAAGTTTCCAGCCAGTGGGAACAAGGACTTCCTTCCTCATAAGGAAGAGTATCCTATAATTGAAGAAGGATTTGTATATATGTAAGAACAAATGACAATTGTTCCGTAACTGAAATACAAACTATGCTATTTAATATGGGTTATTACTTCGGCGGAGCTGAATGACGAGCCATTAGAGTTTTAACGAGGGTTTACTACCCCACCGCTAGTTAGCGGGGATTAGGGAGGGGTAGCTTGCTACCCCCCCTCACACACACCGGTGAATACTTCACTTTGCTTTTGGCTAGGGTGAAGAACAGACGTGTCTGCTCTCACCCTCGCTTTGACTGCCATTAATCTGTTTTGCTTTTTCTTTCTACAGCGTGTGTGAATTTGGCCTCTATTGATATGCATACGTGTCCTGGTTTACCTGACCGCCCTTGTGGGACCTTTATGTCGGCGGTAGAACACAGATCCTCACACCTTGTGTCCTCATTGTAGGGGCCTACGGTGTGAAAAGGGTAATGTATGCGGTGAGTGTAGGGAGTGGTCTACCTCCCAGTGGGAGAGGTTTGCCCGGCGCCGGAAGAAGAAGTCCAAAAGGGATATTTCTCTTCCAAAGGCTTCTTTGAAGAGAGAAAATCCCAAGGCCTCTTCTTCCGTAGCCCAAACCTCCTCCCAATCTCCCACACGATCGGTCTCTTCCGAGAGGCTGTCGAAGGGGAGCGTAGACCGTTGTTCTGTTGACCGATCCTGGGGTGCGGGAGAGATAGTTGCCTCCCATAGCGAGGCAGCTGCCCCTAGGATATTGATTTCCCTGTGCCTAATCATGATTTGTTACAGCTTTGGTCTTCCTTGGGGCTTCAAGGTTCGCCCTCCAAGGAAGCCCTGTTTGATATGATCAAGCTGGGAGCAGCTGTTAAACAGTCGCCGGCGATAGCAGACGTAGATCCTCTGTCTGTCGTCGACGTTGTTATAACGGAGGCCTCCGGTATGTCGGATCAAACTGCTCCTGTTGTTGCTGAGGTAGCTGAAGGCTCTGATTCCCCCTCTGAACATCTTTCGAGGGTGGAACTTAGTCCCACGGTCTCTCCTGCTGGTGACTCTCCCCCCCGGGGGGGTGTTCACTTACAGAGACTCCTCTGCGGAGGCCTTACAAAGTTCAGCTTGCTGATCCCACGGCCCCTAGAGGGCATATAAGGCGGAAGGCTCGTCCTCCCCTTCGCCGTAGAGGACTTCCTTCTCCTCACAAGGGAGTTAGGAGGCGCCTTTTCGGCTCGTCGTCCCCGCAGTCCTCTGCGGAGGAGACTCATCGTTCTCCGATCCTGCCAGCTACCACCTTAGACCTCTCCGAAGATCGTTCGCCATCTCCTTCGATGGAAGATCGTCCTTCGGGAACCCCTGACCTGTCACCCTCCAGACCTGCTGTCCTGCCATCACCCTTCAAGGATGCTGATCCTGTCATTGTACAGGCACCGGTCCCTTCGTGGCACAAGGGACTTGAGCGCAAAACTGTGCCTCAATCCCTTAAGCGCCAGACACCCCCTGTGCGCCGTCTTGCTGCTGTTCCTGACTTAGTGCCACTGTACTCCCTTGCGCGCGTGCGCACTCCTGCTCCTGTTCTTACGCACCAGGGTCCCCGTGCGCGCTCACAATCTCCTTCACGCCCTCCTGCAGTTCCTGCCACAGCGCTCAAGCACTCTCCTATTCATCAGCGCTCTCCAGTGCCTCAGCACACTTTTGGAATTAAGCGCACAGCCACAGTTCCTGACTCAGCGCGCAAGCGCTCACCAGCGCGCCAATGTTCTCCTACATTCCATCGCGCAGTACAGGAGGTACTTGAGTTAGCGCACGGGCGCTCACAGGTACCCCTGCATTCTTCTTCAAAACTGCGCACCCCTGTGCGCCCGAATCCTGTTGCGCGCCATGCGCGCCCAACTCAGCAGCTCACACCTGCGCGCCCGAATCCTGTTGCGCTCCCATCGCAGCATCGCACACCAGTGCGCCCGATTCCTGTTGCGCGCCCATCACAGTAGCACACACCCTTATGCCTGCATCCTGATGCGCGCCCACAATCTCCTGCGCGCCCAGCGCGCCCTCGTTCTCCTCAGAGGGCAGTTCCTTCACCACCTGCGCAACGTTCTCCTGCGCGCAAGTTCACCTTTGTGCCCTCACGAGGCTGCGCAATCGCACCCTTGCCCCATGCTTCCTGACACGCGTGGTCCACGTGCTAGGAATATTTCTCCTAATAATTTCGCCCGCATGGGCTCATCAGCAGGTTCCTGCGCGCCCGCGCACACGCGAGCAGAAGGTTGCTCACGCTCCAGCTCCTATCCAGCCTTCATCAACGCCCCACGTTCCAGCTCCTGCGCGCCGTACGCCCTCGCCGTCACTTATGTGCGCCCGCGCGCCTTCGCCTTCACGCGCGAAGTTCCTGTCTCGCACGGTCCTTCCGCGCGCGATTCAGGGCAGGGCTCATCGTGCGACCACCAGTGTGCCACCAGTGTGATTTACGCCGCGATCCCGCACGCGACTTCATGGAGCTTCAGGCGGACAGATCATCTTCTCGTTCCCCCCCTCGCAAGCGCAGAACAGCGCGCTCGCCAGAGGAGGGGAGGTTCCCGGACAGGTCTAAGGACTCTCTTTCAGCTCCGTTTCAGGCGAATCCTCCTAGGGATCGTTCGATCCCCTTCCCTCCAGAGGGAGTGTCTGACAGCGCGACTGTCAGCCAACAGCCCTGGTTTGGTACCATAGTCAGAGCTCTCATGCAGGCTTTTAATCCTGTGTTTTCTGAACTAGGTCACAAAGCAGTGGCTACCTCGTCTCCGCTGAAGAGGAAGAGAGGAGTCCCCTCCGTTGTGACTTCTCTGAGGGCTAAGCTGCCTCCTCGGAAATCCTTGCGCAAGGCTCCTTCTCTCTCCCCCCCAGACTTTCTCACCCTCCCCTGCGGACGAGGATTTCCCATCCTTAGGGGAGTCGGACGAGCCGGTCGATTCCCCCATCGCACCAATGGGGGAAACTCCGCCTCTCCCTGAGAAGTCTCCTCACACGGGGTTGGAGAAGAGCCTGTATCCATCGTTGCTAGAGTCCTGTATCCCTCCCAGGAGGGAGCTGAAGGACTCGAAGACTTTGCCGAAGTCTTCTGCAAGCATCAGACAGGAACCAGCTAGACCTTCGGAGAATGTCCACAAGTCTCCCCAGGAAGAGCCACTGGGGACTGGAGACTTTGCTGCTAGCCCTTCAGGAGGAGAGCATCAAGGGTCAGAACATGCGTTCTGGCAAGTTCTGACCCTCATGAGAAATCTCAACGGGTTTCCGGACCCTGAGATTTCTCCTCATGAGGGTAAGGACACTGTCTTGGACCGAGTCTACGGCACCCAGAAGCCTTCTAGGGCCAGTGCAGCCTTGCCCTGGTCACAAGGGATGAAGAGTGCCAGAGACAAGGTCGAAGGCCAGCTCTCCGAGCTTGCCTCCTTCAACAGATCCAGCGCCGGTAACAAGCTCCTCCCTCCTCCTAGAGTCCACCAGAGGAGGTATTTCGAGATCTTAGAGGAGGCTTGTTTGAGTCTTCCCATTCACCATTCTGTGGGAGAACTCACTGGGGGAGTCCCTCTAGAGAGAGACTCCAACCGGCACGTGTCCTATTCTGCTACTGAGATCCTAAGCCAGGAGAAGGTGGCGAAGTGTGCCATGCAGGCAACTTCGTGGCTTAACATCTGGCTGGGGTCTCTGGGCATCCTGGTGCGGTCTGAGGACCTGTCCAAAGAAAGCACCAGGAGGGCACTGGAGACCTTCTTACTCTCTGGCACGCGGACCATCGAGTTTCTGGCCCACCAAACCTCGAGCTTGTGGGCCAATACGATCCTGAAACGTCGAGATGCAGTTGCTGAGAGATTCCACCAGAAAGTCCCCAGTTCCGACGTTAGCAGGCTCCGACACTTCCGTGCTCGGTAAGAGTCTGTTCGAGCCTAAGGACGTGGAGCTAGCCGCTGAGAGGTGGAAGAAGTCCAACCAGGACTCCCTCCTCCAAAGGGCCCTGACATCGAGGCCCTACAAACCTCCAGCAACTCAACCGCCCCGTCCAGCTAAGAATACGAAAAAGACGACAGCAGCAAAGCCCAAGGTGTCTTAAGCCCTTTCCCCGTCAAGGACAGGAAGGGCAGGAAGTCCTCCAGGTGAGGTAAAAATCCTAGAGGGAGCGGCCGAGGCCATAAACGCTAGGATTGGCAGTCCCCCTGCATGTCCACCAGTGGGGGGATGCCTACAAAGTTGCGCGACAAGGTGGCAGCAACTCGGGGCAGATACCTGGACGATTTCCGTGATCGCTCTGGGTTATCGCGTCCCGTTCACAGCCTCTCTACCTCCCTTGACAGCGAGGCAAGAGGTGGCAGACGGGTCCCCAGGCTTCTACAGTCGACTCTTTCTTGTAAAGAAGGCGTCTGGAGGCTGAAGACCAGTCATCGACCTCTCGACCCTGAACGGGTTTGTCCAACAGACTCCGTTCAGCATGGAGACGGCAGACACGGTCAGACATGCAGTGAGACCACAAGACTTCATGTGTACACTGGATCTAAAGGACGCGTACTTCCAGATCCCAGTCCATCCGTCTTCCAGGAAGTACTTAAGATTCAGCCTAGACAACAAGATCTACCAGTTCAAGGTGCTGTGCTTCGGTCTCTCCACAGCTCCTCAGGTGTTCACCAGAGTGTTCACCCTGATATCATCGTGGGCTCACAGGATTGGTATCCGTCTCCTCCGTTACCTGGACGACTGGCGGATCCTAGCAGACACGGAGGCAACCCTTCTTCGCCACCGAGACAGGCTTCTTGAACTTTGCCAGGATCTGGGGATCATGGTAAATCTCGAGAAGTCCTCTCTGCAGCCCTCCCAGAAACTGGTATACCTAGGCATGGTCATAGACACCAATCTCCACAAAGCCTTCCCATCAGACGACAGGATGGCAAGGCTCAGGAAGGTCGCAAGGCCTTTCCTCAAACGAGAAGAACTTCCAGCCCAAACGTGGTTACGTCTCCTCGGCCACCTCTCTTCCTTGGCACGTCTGGTTCCCAATGGTCGCCTCAGATTGAGATCCCTCCAGTGGCGACTCAAGTCTCGGTGGAATCAAGGACACGATTCCCCGGACTCTCTGATCCCCATGGGTCCCGCGGAACAGACGGACCTTCAGTGGTGGCTAGCAGACGAGAACCTACGAAAGGGAGTGGATCTTCTCGTCCTTCCCCCGGATTTGATGTGGTTTTCGGACGCATCAAAGATAGGGTGCGGGGGCCCACATTCTGAACCACAGGACCTCAGGCCTGTGGTCAGAATCAGAAAGGTACCTCCACATAAACCAGCTAGAAATGAAGGCCGTATCCCTGGCACTTCAGAAGTTCCATCAGGTCCTGGCGGGTCACTCTGTGGTGGTGATGAGCGACAACACCACAGTAGTGGCTTATATCAACAAGCAGGGAGGTACCTTTTCAGAACAGCTATCCCATCTTGCAGTAGAGATACTGAGATGGACCAAAGTCCACTTGGTCACACTATCGGCTCGCTTCAATCCAGGCAAAAGGAATGTGCTCGCCGACAGTCTGAGCAGAGCAGCGCAGATAGTGAGTACCGAGTGGTCTTTGGATCGTGAAGTAGCCAACAAAGTCCCGACTTTGTGGGGTTCCCCGACTCTGGACCTGTTCACTACAGCGCTGAACTTTAAGCTTCCGCTGTACTGCTCCCCAGTCCCGGATCCCAAGGCTCTCTGGCAAGATGCCTTCCAACAACGGTGGGATCACATTGATTTATACACTTTTCCCCTGTTCTGTCTGATGAGGAGGGTGCTCAACAAGACCAGAATATCGGTCAATCTCTCGATGACCCTGATAGTTCCGCTATGGCATCACGCAGGATGGTTTCCGGATCTTCTGCAACTCCTCACGGAGCTCCTGAGAGAACTCCCTCCACGACACAAGCTACTCAAACAACCACACGCCAACATCTTCCACAAAGCCGTAGCCTCGCTTCGACTTCACGCCTGGAAACTATCCAGCACCTTCTCATTGAGAGAGGATTTTTGCAACAAGTTGTGAACAGGATGTCTGGACACCTGCGTAGGTCATCCGCAGGGATCTACCAGGCGAAGTGGCGAGTTTTCTGTGGTTGGTGTTGTGGAAGGGGTATCTCTCCACTCGATGCCACTATTCCAGCAATAGCGGAGTTCCTCGTGTATGTGCGGGAAGATATGCGCCTTTCAGTCTCGGCAGTGAAAGGCTATTGCTCAGCCTTAAGCCTAGCCTTCAGGCACAAAGGAGTGGACATTTCTTCCTCGCTGGAACTTTCCCTACTCATACGGAGTTATGAACTTACCTGCCCTCAGTTGGAAGTGAGACCACCTCCATGGAACGTGGTTCGAGTTCTCAGGTCTCTTAAGAGACCTCCCTACAAACCATTACGCCAGGCTTCTGATCGCCACCTTACTTGGAAGACGGTGTTCCTGCTAGCTTTGGCCTCAGCCAAGCGAGTCAGTTAACTTCATGGTCTCTCATACGACATCGCCCATTCAAGGGGATGGGGGGAGGTAACGTTCAGATTCGTCCCCGAGTTTGTTGCTAAGATTCAGAATCCGGGAGTGCCGGACCCTCGGTTCGATTCTTTCCAGGTTTCAAGTCTCCATTCTGTAACAGATGACCCAGACCATCTCCTACTGTGCCCAGTAAGGAGTCTGAGGTTGTATCTCAAAAGAACAGCTGCAGTTCGTCCCCAGGTGCAAGCTTTGTTCGTGAGCATTGGGGAAACGAAGAGGAGGGTCACCAAGAATACCAGCTCAGCCTAGCCTTGAATCCTGACCGTCCTCCGTCACGTCTCCCTAGAGCACATGATGTTAGGGGCGTAGCTACGTCCCTGGCCTTCAAGAAGAATTATTCAGTGACGCAGGTCCTGCAAGCTGGGGTGTGGAAGCGTCAGACGACCTTCACAACCCACTACCTGCAAGACGTGACACACAGGAGACTTGATACGTTCTCTATCAGCCCTGTGGTGGCTGCACAACAGCTGGTCTAAATCAGGCTCCTTAATGGACAGGTAGCAGAATGTTGAGGGCATTGTTACCCGGTTTTAGTCTGCATGAATGAAAAGGTATGTCTGGCCCTTATTCTTTTCTTCATCCTCTCCTCCCTTGGAGAAAGCAGCATCCTGGGTTCTCTGCACAGCTGACCTCAAACCACTGCAGGTAAACCATGCTTCCTTGTGTTCCTAGTATTAAGATAATACTGTCACGTCCCCATACCCTGACGAGGTGGTATTGGGAGAGTCCTAGCCTAAAGTTTCCTTCTAAAGGACTACAGGTCAACTTCCTAGGATGAGTCACACTTTATTATACCTCCACATACATTGCGTAGGCCGCAGTCCTTGCGTAGCAAGGGTCTAGCGAGATGCAGGGACTCCTTATTGCTGAGTGCGAACACACTCAAATATTGAGTCCCCGGGCAAAGCCAAAAGCCAGTACTGGCAGGGACTTTCCACCCTTCCTAATGGGTGAGTCACCCTTATTAAATAGCGTGGTTTGTATGTCAGTTACGGAACAAATGACAAATTCGTAGATAATTTGTATTTTTCCTAACTATACAAACCTTAGCTATTTAATCAAACTTGCCCGCCAGCCCTATCCCCCTTGAAGTCCTACCTCCAAGCAAAGTGAGCTCAAGCACAGGGGTGTGTGAGGGGGGGTTAGCAGGCTACCCTCCCTACCCCCCCGCTAACTAGTGGTGGGGTAGTAAACCCTCGTTAAAATTCTAATGGCTCGTCATTTCAGCTACGCCGAAAGTAATAACCCCTATTAAATAGCTAAGGTTTGTATAGATAGGAAAAATACAAAATATCTACGAATTTGTCATTTTTAATTGCAGAAAGTTCCAGAGTAAGTTTGACATCTTAGTAATACAACAGTTTATTCTTAAAAAGTTGTTGTAATAGAAGAGTACAGCAATAATTTCTTCAATTTAGATGCACAGACATCCCTATTAACATACATAATCACTCGTCTATTAGCACTTCCTTGTCTCTACTCGCCCATAACCACACGTTTGAGTGTAGATAGTCGTCTGTGCCTGGACTGAATGATGAAAGAGAATGAATATATCAGCAGACCCAGTCGGGGGTTCTTCCACAATGGGATGTTTCGGTGTCGTTCTTGGGACAATTGTAGAGTTTTGTGTGATTTGTTTTGATTGAATAGTTTCGTTGTAATATTTGTCATCAATACCTCCTACACCTGTTAATGCAAAGGGCCTCATTTAGATTTCGCCAGTCGTCTCTATCTTCAATACTGTACTTCTCCATTCATCATCATCTGCTTCACGCTTCATAGTCCTCAGCCATGTAGACCTGGGTCTTCCAACTCTTCTAGTGCCTCGTGTAGCCCAGCTGAACGTTTGGTGAACTATAATCTCTCTTGTGGAGTGCAAAGAGCATGCCCAAACCCTCTCCATCTATCTGCCCCTCATCATGACCTCATCCACTTGTGGTACTTGAGTAGAATGTGGCATGAAGAGGCAAAACCTGATGAATGGGAGTTAGGAGTGTTGGTGAAAGTGGCAAAAGAAGGAGACCTGACTGATGACAATATCAATAGAAATTCATTAATACTAAATTGATTTTTTTGTTTCTCATTTCCAGAACACAGCAAAGGTGTACAGTTGTCATGTCCGATGGATTGGTCATCCAGGAAGACGGGAAGGAGAAGCTTATCATCGTGACGGCCGCTACTGCCATGGCCGCCTGTTGGATCGTTTGCCCTGTAACAGGTACTGTTGTGAAATTAGAGTTATACAATCAAGGCTCCTAATTCCATGAAAATTTCATTACAGGTATACTGTATGTTTTATAATTATGTACGTGTTTAAAACAAGGACCTGTGATGTATCGTATCAAAAGACCAGATCCCTGCTGCATCTGAGAAGCCAACAGCGACTGTATTCAATAAATGAAATATCGGTCCAATGTGTTATGGTGTCGAGGCATTTGTTATGTTTGTAACTGAGGTTTTTCAGCCGTCAGAATTTCTCGCATCGCCAAAGGGAGTATTGCATAGAGTACAAGTTTAGCTGTGGCAGGACACTATTGGTTTTATAAGAAGCATTTCACTTCATCCATACAGTTCTCAGCTATGATGGATTGATTGATTGAATGAATGAGAGTTTTCTGGCATCCTGACATCTAAGGTCATTAATGCCGTTCTCAGCTATGTTGTCCTTTTCCTTTCACTTTTTATCCATTCCACTTTGGGCTTTTCCATTATAGCTGTTTGTAAACAAATTTTTATGGGGCAGGTGAATGAGAATTTTGTAATGTCATTGGATGTATTTTTCACTGTATTTTACTCCTGAAATCTGATGTAAGCAGGCTTACTCAAAAAAGTTAGGGATGAATTTGATGACATTTTCAAGACATGTTAGAAATGGGATAACTTAGAAGGTACTATATTTACCCTGTGATCGTATTCACCATCCAGATCCAAGAGTTTTTTTCCTAAAGGATTCTTAACTATTGCGAGATTGGACCAAATTGGAAATTCTTGCTTATTACTCGAGTAAAGCACAGTATACTCGGTAGAAACTTTTAAGCATTAAGCCATCGTAAGGTCTAGCAATCGCTACGTTATGGTTCTGATATTATATTATTCCGGACCTGCAGATCCAGGATGGGAACATGTAAATAGAGATCTAGTGAAGATCGAGATGGTGTGATAGAGGGAATCGAGGTCTGTGCTCTCTGAGTGCTCATTTTACTTGTTTTTAATGTTTTAGTTGATAGTACGTATTTTGCCTTTTGTTAATTCAATGCACTTCTTCAGGTGAAAGAGAAGGCAGGAAGACATTCCGCCTCCCGAGACGCACGTTTATCACGAGCCTCCTCCTAGTGAAGGTTGAAGAGGCCAAGCATCCTCTGCTTCTGTGCGGCGATCAAGACAGCCGAATACGCGTATTCACACGCGAGAGTTTATGCGACTATTTTCCAGAAGCGGTTCTTAACGGTCACGAAGACTGGGTGACATCGCTGGACATTATGCGAGAAGGTTAGTTTCCGAGATCTTATTTACTTGATTTAGGACCTTGTATTGTTTATCTTTTATATTGTATGTTACAGAGGGGTGAGATGTCCCGAGGAAGGAAAAGAAAAGGGTCTGGTTTGGAGCTGCAATGAAGGAAGATCAAAAAATGAGTCAGACGTAGTGTGACGAGAGACCAGTAGGAATTGCCAAACATAATAATTAAGTGAAGGAAATGTAATCTAAACCAGATGGGAATTGAGGCAGAAAATACTTCGGACTGTGTAAAGTGGCTACCACGCCTTTTGAATTGAGTAAAGAGAATATTTAATGCAAAGACTAAATATTCAGGGAATGAAAAATCATGTTAGATTATGAATTCATTACATCTGCCAATGAGTTTATAAAATGACCAGCATTTATTAATTTATTTATTTATACGTTTGTTTGTTGTCTGTTAGCAAGATTATGTTGAAACGTCTTGCTTGATTTCCACCAACTTTGAACCACTGATAGGTATTATTATGCTTTGGATGAACCCATTGAATTTTGAAGGTGAACCACAGCAAGATCACAATTCTAGTTATGATTGTTGTTATTATATATAGACAGTAGATTATGCAAAAGGTCAACATAGGAAAAAGGGGAAGGTTGGTCCCTAGACTTGAATGAAATGTTGGAAATATTCAGGTAGCTCTTTTTACTTGTTTTGAAATGCATTTTGAGCATGAATATTATTACCTTTCAGATAATGGCGGATTATTGCTTGCCAGCGGTTCGAAGGACTCTTCCGTTCGTGTCTGGAAAGTCTGGGTGCTGGAGAAAGGAGACGACGCGAAGGATGCGGAAGACAGGGAAGACAAAGTTCTGAGGCTGCGCAGCGTCGTGTTCCGAGTCAAACCGAGCTCCTCCGGTGACAAGGACGTGACGACATCTGTGTTGCTCGATACTATCTTAGCTGGTCATGAAGGCTTGAGATCAGAAGTGCCTTGGGCTGGTCCAATGATCAAAGGTGAGTAGTGGATCATTTGGTGTTCTGTGTTGATAGAATCCAAGTGGTCATGATAATATACTTTTGTTCCGTAACTGAAATACAAACCACACTATTTAATATGGGTATTACTTTCGGCGTAGCTGAAATGATGAGCCATTAGAATTTTAACGAGGGTTTACTACCTCCCCCCCCTCACACACCTGTGTGCTGAGCTCACTTTACTATCGGCTTGGGTGGTAGCCGGATGTGTCCGCTTTCACCCTCGCCTCTTTGACAGCCATTAATGCTTTTGTTTTTGTTTTACTTACTTTTTCTTATACTTGTAATATATATATATAAACATTCTTTATGTTTATGTATATATTTGTGTATAGAAAGGTAGTAAGTTTTCTTTTCAGTGTTTGTGCTGTGTGTGTGATGTACGACAACTACACTTGCGTAGTGCAAGGCCACCACAGTTTCACGTCATGGGGTACGGCCTCTCCCTCTTGGTCCATAGGTCTTTCCTTCGGCTTTTCCGTTAACTTGGCCCCCATTGGGAATCGTCATCGCTGGACTCTCTTCATTCATCTATTATCTTCGCTGTTCCTCTTTTCCTACGGGGAACTTGGATTCTCAGCGAAGGGAATGTGGGAGTTTAATTTGCCTACGGTCTCTCTCTCTACTCGAGGTCGTTCACCCCTTAATACTACTACTACTACTACTACGTATTATTACGGAAGCTCCTTTCCCGTTGCGGGTTGGGTTGCTATTCCATTTATTTGTCTCAATTATTTTTAATGAAATCTAATTGTATTTTTAACTTTTCAGCTTCTCTGTGGAGAACACTTCCCTTCTGGGGTCAGTGATTCTTACTATTTGTGATCATTCTTAGATGAATTACATAATTATAATTCTGTTTTTGTTACAGTTCTCCGCCCTCCCCCTTCTCCCATGAATGTCATTGGGGGAGGAGGGTGCATACTTAACCCTTTTACCCCCAGGCTATTTGGAAATTTCCAACCCTTAACCCCCAGGGGGTTATTTTTTTCCCAGTACATTTTGCAGTATATTTTTTTTCAAATTGCTCTAACAGCCTTAATTTTTGTCATGGAGAAGTCAGGTTGGTCTCATTCTCTTGGAAAATGCCTGAATTTTCTCAAAAAATTATAAAAAATATGAAAAAAAATAATTTTTATAGCATTTTTTTGCAATGACGTACCGGTATGTCCATGGGGGTAAAGGGATGGCTTTTGTGAAACGTACCAGTACGTCCTTTGGGGGTAAAAGGGCTAATTTTTATTTCTTATGTTTTGCTTTTCCTCGGGGTTACTCTTCGGAGTTCCTCCCGGGGGAATTTCTGTTAAATAATTATTTAACTTTATTTTCCCAGTTAACTATGCAGTTTTTCTTCGTTTAACTAAAGTGTGCCAACGAAGCAGAGCTGTCCTGTTTGTGCCTGGGAAGTCTCCTGTTGCTGCCGTCTCTCTAGGACATCGTCATGGGCGTGATCCCTTATCTTAGAAGTCCTCCCGTGACAACTGTCAGCTCTTCAGCTAAGGAGGTTCACCTCCAGGGATAGGTAACTTCCCTTCCGAGGGAGGTTCCCTTCCCAGGTGTGAGAGCCTCCCTCTGCAGAGGGGGAACTTCTCATACCTTAATATTCCTGGATGGGTTTTCCTGGTCCTCAGCCGGTTATGCTCTTGGTGCTGAGCGACCGCACTTGTAACCATGCTCAAGGAGCTGAGCGGTTGCGAGGCTGGGCGCATCTGCAGCTATGCTCAAGGGGCTGAGCAGCCGCAGGTTCAGTCTGGTGATCTCTCTCGTTCGCGAGGGAGACCACTCTTAAGGACTCCTCTTCGGAGGATTGCTCCTTATAGGTCAGTTTGCTGATCCAATGGCCCTAAGGGGCGCCATCACCAATGTCTTCAAGTCTCTTCTACGAAGTGTTCACCTCTCTCGATCGCGAGAGAGGCCACTCATAGAGACCCCTCTTCGGAGGATTGTTCCTGATTAGACCAGCCATCTCCTAGACCTGCCGTCTCCGTTCCTGGCTGCTTACGCTGTGGGTGCCCACGCACCCCGTTATCCAACGGGCAAAAGGGGCTTTCTCACATTGTGAGTAAGTCCCCTAAGCGCCAGGTATCCCCTGCGCGCCAACGTACTCCTGCGCGCTCGCACGCAAGCGCTCGCCTGCTGTTCCTGAGACTGCCATCCAGAGACATCCTGTTCCAGGGACTGCACATCAGCCCACATTGTTGGAGTTTCCTGAGATAGCGCACAGGCGCTCACCAGTGCTTCAGCCTGCGAGTGTCTCCTAGTCTCTTCTATGAAGGGCACCTCTCCCGTTCGCGGGAAAGGTCTCTCATAGAGACCCTTCCTTGGAGTATCAAGCAGATCTTCCAGTGTTGAGCCAGCTGACCTACCGATCTTCCAGCTCAACCTTGCACTGCAACGAAGGACTTCGGCTCTGGACTCTGAAGCAGTCCTGCTAACGGTCCTCATCGAGGGATGACCGCCCCTTTTTAAGGACACATCCCAGTTCCTGATCGTCCTGTCAGCTGACCCTGCATCCTAGCGCACTAGCGCGTGCTCGCCGATGATCTTCTTACGCGCGCCAGCGCCGATGATCTTCTTACGCGCGCCAGCGCCGACGATCTTCTTTCGCGCGCAATCGCTGACGATCTTCCTACGCGCGTAAGTGCCGACGATCGTCCGCGCGCGGGCACTGATGGTTTCCCGCGCGTGCTCGCCAATCATCTACGCGCGCGAGCGTCGACGATCTTCTTAAGCGCACAAGCGCTGACGATCTTCAAGCGCCGACGATCTTCAAGCGCCAACGATCTTCTTACACACGCAGGTGCCAACGATCTTCTTACGCGTGCAAGCGCCGACGATCTTACACGCGCAAGCGCCAACGATCTTCTTCGCGCGCGCCAACAAACTCCTACGCGATGCAGCACGCTCCAACATTCTGGTCCACACTGGCTCTTCATTCTGATTCTGCACATCAATATGATTCCTGCGCATTCTATGAAGTCTCGCGCGCGAGCATGCGAGCATTTTCAGCAGTATCCCGTGCACGAGCCTAGGGTATTCCCGTGCGCCCGCATCAGCGCTTCGACAGTCTCTTACGCGCGACCCCCGGGTATTCCCCATCAAGCGAGCGCCAGCGCGCTCCCTAGCGCAATCACCAATACCCTCCCCCGCGCGAGGCTGCCGGACATCGCGCGGTAAGGGTGCCATCGCCACATCCCCCCCCCTCCCCTCCCCAAGCACAGAACAGCGCGCTTGCCGGTGGGGGGGAAGGTTCCAGAAAGGCCCAGGGACATGCCTTCCTTATCTTTTTACAGGTGATTTCCCCTCCAGAGGGAGTGTCTGACAGCGCAACCGTCAGCTGGCAGCCTGGTTTGGGACTCTAATCAGAGCGGTAGCACAGGCTTTTAAGCTGTTCTCTCTGAGTTGAGCCACAAATCCTTGGCTACATCCACTCCCCCGATGAGGAAAAGAGGTGTTTCGTACGAGGTAACTTCTACGAGGTCGTAGCTGTCTCCTCGTAAGTCTTCGAGGCAGGCACTCTCCCCCCTCTGACTTTTCTCCCTCATCTTGGGACAAAGTTTTCCCGCCCTCAGAAGAGTCACGGGAGGTGAGACGTTCCCCAATCCCACCTGCGCGGTAAAGACTTCTCGTATAGGGGTGGAGAAGAGCCTGCCTCCGTCTTGATTGGAGTCCTGCATCCCTCCCGGGAGGGAGTCAAAGGACTCCAAGACAGTAACGGGAGTCCCCTAGCACCAAAATCTACAGGCTCAGACATTCTTTCGCTATGAGAACGAACCTGTTTGAGCCTAAGGACGTGAAGCAGGCGGCTGAGAGGTGTAGGAAGTCACCAAGACTCCCTCCTATATGGGGCTTTGACATTCAAGTCCTATAAACCTCCAGCACCTCAGAAACCACGTCCCACCAAAACAACGGCAGCTAAGACAGTGGGGTCTAAGCCCTTTCCGGTCAAGGACAAGAAAGGCAATTAGTCCCTCAGGGGAGGGAAGAATCCTAGAAGGAGCAGCTGAGGCCGCAAACGCTAGGATTGCCAGTTTCCCTGCATGTCCGCCAGTGGCGGGATACCTACAAGGTTGCGCAGATAGGTTGCGGCAACTCAGGGCCGTTTCCTGGACGATTTCTGTAATCAGTCAGGGATATCGCGTCCTGTTCACAACACCTCTACCTCCCCTGAGGACGAATCCGGTGTCATTTAATACCCTTGTCATGGGATCAGCAAGGCGGCAAACTCTGTGGGCAGAGGTCCAGATTAAAGCATACTTTGGTCAGCATGGAGACCGCAGACACAGTCAGTCTTGCAGTAAACCGCAAGACTTCTTGTGTATTCTGGACCTGAAGGCCGTGTACTTCCAGATCCCAGTCCATCCGTCTTCAAGAAAGTACTTAGGATTCAGCATAGACTACAAGGAGTACTAGTTCAAGGTGCCGTGTTTCGGTCTCTCCACAGCACCACAGGGTTTCACCGGACTGTTCACCCTAATTTCATCATGGGCTCTCAGGATCGGCTTCTGTCTCCTCCATTATCTGGATGACTGCCTGATCCTAGCAGACTCGGAGTCATTCCCTCTTTGAACCCAAGACAAACTTCTACGACTTTGCCAGGATCAAAGGATCATGGTAAGTCTCGAGAAGTCCGCTCTGCTGCCCAATCAATGACTGGTTCACCTAGGCATGATTATAGACACCAATCTCCATAACGCCTCCCCATCAGATGACAGGATAGCAAGGCTGAAAAGAGTCGCAAGCCCTTTCCTCAGACGAGAAGAGCTTCCAACCCAATCGTGGTTACGTCTCCTCGGTCACCTTTCACCCTTGGGTCGTCTAGTTCTCTACGGTTGCCTCAGGATGAGGTCTCTCCAGGGGCAACTCAGGTCCTGGTGGAATCAAGGCTGCGATTCCCCGGACACCATGATCCCTATGGATCCTGCGGAACGGACGAATCGCCAGTGGTGGGTGACAAGCGAGAACCTACGAAGGAAAAGGGATCTTCTCGTTCCTTCCTCCGGTTTGGATGCTGTTTTCGGACACCTCAAAGGAAGGGGGGGGGGGGGGGTGGCCACGTTCTGTACCACAGGACCTCAGGCCTGTGGTCAGAATCAGAAAGGTGCCTCCATATAAATCTGCTAGAGATGAAGGCCGTTTTCCTGGCCCTTCAACAGTTCCAACAAGGACCTGGCGAATCACTCTGTGGTGTGATGAGCTACTTCACCAAAGTAGTGGCTTACATCAACAAGCAAGGAGGTACCTTTTCAAGCAGCTATCCCATCTCTCAGTAGAGGTACTGAGATAGACCGAAGTCCACTCGATTCCTCTATCGGCTCGCTTCATCCCAGACAAAGGGAATGTACTCGCCTACGGTCGAAGCAGAGCTTCTCAGATAATGAGTACCGGGTGGTCCTCGGATCTTCCAGTAGCCAACAAAGTCCTGACTTTGTGGGGTTACCCGACTGTGGATCTGTTCGCTACAGTGCTGACCTTCAAGCTCCCGCTGTATTGCCCCCCCCCCCCCCCCCAGTCCCAGATCCCAAGGCACTCTGGCAAGATGAATCCCAACAACGGTGGGACAACATCGACGTGTAAGCTTTTCCCTCATTCTGTCTGATGAGGAGGATGCTCAACAAGACCAGAATATTGGTCAATCTCTCGATGACCCTTTTGTGGCTCATCACGCGGAATGGTTTCCGGACCTTCCGCAATTCCTAACGGAACTTTCGAGAGAACTCCCTCTACGGCACAACCTACTCAAACAACCACATGCCAACATCTTTCACAAAGCCGTAGCTTCGCTTCGACTTTAAGCCTGGAGACTATCCAGCATCTCCTCGCTGAGAGGATTGTTGCAACGAGTTGCGAACGGGATGTCTGGACACCTGCGTAGATCATCCGCTGGGGTCTACCAGGCAAAGTGACGAGTTCCTGTGGTTGGAGTCGTGAGGGGTATCTCCACTCGATACCACTATTCCAGCAATAGCGGAGTTCTTCGTATATTTGCGGGAAGAATGCGCCTTTCAGTCTCGGCAATGAAAGGCTATCGCTCAGCCTTAAGTCTAGCCTTCAGGCTCAAAGGAGTGGATATTTCTCCCTCGCTGGAACTTTCCCTACTCAGACGAAGATATGATCTTACCTGCCCTCAGTCGGAAGTGAGACCTCCTCCATGGAATATGGTTCGAGTTCTCGGGTCTCTTAAGAGACCTCCCTACGAACCATTTCGCCAGGCTTCAGATCGCCACCTAACTTGGAAGGCGGTGTTCCTACTAGCATTGGCCTCGGCCAACCGAGTCAGTGAACTTCATGGTCTCTCGTCGACATCGCCCATGCAAGGGGATGAGGGGAGGTAACGTTCATATTCATCTCTGAGTTTGTGGCTAAGACACAGCATCCGGGAGTGCCGGATCTTTGATTCGACTCTTTCCGGATTTTGAGTCTTTGTTCTGTAACAGATGACCCAGACCTTCCCCTACTCTGTCCAGTAAGGAGTCCGAGGTTATATCTCAAAGAACGGCTGCATTTGTCCCCAAGTGCAAGCTTTGTTTGTGAGCACTGGGAGAACAAAGAGGAGGGTCACCAAGAATACCATCTCTGCATGGATTTGTAGGGTGATCCATCTATCCCTGAATCCTGACTCTCCTCCTTCATGTCGCCTTAGAGCGCATGATGTCAGGGGCGTAGTTACGCCCGTGGCCTTCAAGAAGAACTTCTCAGCAACGCAGGTTCTATAAGCAGGAGTGTGAAACCGTCAGACGACCTTCACAGCCCACTACCTGCAAGACGTGACCCACTGGAGGCTTGATATGTTCTCTATCGGCTCTGTGGTGGCTGCACAACAGCTGGTTTAAACCTCAGGCTCCTTAAAGGACAAGTAGCAGAGGGTTGAGGGCATTATTACCCGGTTTTAGTCTGCATGAAAGAAAAGTTATGTCCGGCTCATATTCTTTTCTTCATCCTCCCTTCTCTTGGGGAAAGCAGCATCCTAGGTTCTCTGCACAGCTGACCTCAAACCACCGCGAGTAAACCATGTTTCCTTGTTTTTCCTAGTATTAAGTTAATACTGTCACGTCCCCATACCCTGACGAGGTGGTATTGGGAAAGTCATAGCCTAAAGTTTTCCATCTAAAGAACTTCAGATCGACTTCCTTGGACGAGTCACACATAATCCTTCACACACAGCTTATGTAGGCCACAGCCCTTGCATAGCAAGGTGTGAGCGAGGTGCAGGGACTCTTTATTGTTGAGTGCTGACACACTCGGATAATGAATCCCCGGGCAAAGCCAAAAGCCAGTATGGCTGGGACTTATTCCACCCTTCCTAAGGATTAAGTCACCCAATGTAAATAGCGTGGTTTGTATTTCGGTTACGGAACAAATGACAAATTCGGAGATAATTTGTATTTTTCCTAGCCATACAAACCTTAGCTATTTACACATATTTGCCCGCCAGCCCTGTCCCCCGTGAAGCCCTACCTCTAAGAGAAGTGAATCAGTTCACCGGTGTGTGAGGGGGGAGGGGTAGCTAGCTACCCCTCCCCTACCCCCTTGCTAACTAGCGAGGGGATAGTTAACCCTCGTTAAAAATCTAATGGCTCGCCATTTCAGCTACGCCGAAATTAATACCCTATGTAAATAGCTAAGGTTTGTATGGTTAGGAAAAATACAAATTATCTTCGAATTTGTCATATTGTTAGGAAAAATACAAATTACTTGGAAATTTTTTCATATTTATCATGTCCCCGTTCTTCAAACAAGTTGGAGTCGGGCAATGTATAGACTATGAACGGGCTCACCCCTACTGCGTACTTATCTATTCACCTCCCATTGAAATCTTTTACTCCTTCCAGCACTGATTGCCCAGGCTGTCATCCTACGAGGAAAACGATGTGTCAGTCTGTCTCTTGAGGAACTCCTATGAAGCACATGAGGTCATCCGGGGACAGTAGCCAGCCAGTTGGTTTGAGGTTCTCGACCCATCTTAAGGTGAGTTTCCTATGTGAAGAACTGAAGGTTTGTATGTTGCACTGGAACAAATGACAATGGTTCTGTAACTGGAATACAAACCAATGCTATTTATGGGGGATTTTTGGGCTCAAGCCATGTCGTCCTGATGGAAGGTTCCTAATAGCAGCTTCCAAAGGGACATATGTACTACAGTGATATTCCCAGAGAATTTACGTTTAGGTCTCCGGAATTCTAACTCCTGGCGCGAATATCCTTGAAATTTCTCTCAAGGATATCGCATAATATCAGGGATGTATATCTTGATATGACACATGCGATCTTCACCCTGAATAGCGTTTTCGCTTTGAGGGGGAAGAGTAGCAATTTTGGAAGGGGAGCTGTTATCAAGGTTACCCTACTTCCCATACTACTATTGAGTATCGAGAGGGCGGACATTCCTAATTCTGTAGCGAATTTGCACGGTGGTGTTTCCTGTTGATCTAACTTTTTCGATCGATTCTGCAAGGATTATTATGCAATCTCCAGCTTCTTTCGCCTCTGGAAAGTTGAGTTGATTCTTTACAATGTGTATATTTTAGCTCCTGTTTCACATTGAAATTAGAGTAATTTATTGTGATTAGGAGCTAGGCCTGTTACCGGAGGCGCCATGGGCGCTGTCGTTCGTTAGGCATGTGTTATTTAGTTAGTAGAACGGCATTCCCGGTTGAAATAGCATTAATTAACTAATTATGAAAGCTATTTCGGCGCACTACCACTGTCCGGCTGTGCAGCGCTCTCCTGTGCATTGGTGCTCTCTAACTCGCCAGTACTCTCCTGAGCGCCTGCTTTCTCCAGCTCGGCAGCACACTCCTGCTCACTTGCCAGCTTCGATCTAGCACTCTTTTGCTCGCGAGTGCTCTCAAGCGCACCAGCGCTCTCCAGCGTGCCAGCGAGTCAGCTCTCTCCAGCACGATAGCACTCACCAGCGCGTCAGCGCTCTGTTGTTTGCTAGTTGTCTCCTGTGCATCAACGATCTCCAGCTTGCCAGCGCTCTCCAGCTCACCAGCACTGTCCTGCGTGCCAGCTCTCTCCAGCTCACCAAGGCTCTCCAGCACGTCCAATCACCAGCGCATCAGTGTTTGCCAGCATGCCAGCGCTCGCCAATAGGACAGCACTCATCAAAACGTCAGCTCTCGCCAGCGCACCAACGCTCGCCAGCACAGCAGCACTCACTAGCATGCCAGCGCTCTCCAGCTTGCCAGCGCTCTCCAACTTGCCAGTGCTCTCCAACTTGCCAGCGCTCTCCAACTTGCCAGCGCTCTCCAACTTGCCAGCGCTCTCCAGCTCACCAGCACTGTCCTGCACGCCACCGCTTTCCAGCTCGCCAGAACTGAACTGCACGCCAGGACTCTCCAGCGCGTCAGCACTTTCCAACGTGTCAGTACTCCTCAGTGGGTCCACTTTCTCCAGCGCATCAGCGTTTGCCAGCTCGCCAGCATGCCAGCGCTTGCCAGTACGACGGCACTCGCCAGAACATCAGTGCTCTCCAGCTCGCCAGCACTCTCCTACACGCCAACGCTCTCCAGTTCTCCAGTGTTCTTCAGCACGCCAGCTCTCTCCAGCGCAGCAGCACTCTCCTGCGTGCCAGCGCTCTCCAGCCCGTCAGTGCTCCCCAGTGTGTCCACACTCTCCAGCATATCATTGTTGCCGGGGTTTGCAGACTGTGGCCAGATATAGCACGCAGACCGCCTAGTGTCCGAATGCTGACCACACTTCAACGTTCACTACACAAAAAGGTAAAACAGTGGAATAATCATAAATCTGGGTAAAAGGTAAACAATCAAGAATGAACTGGGCACTGGGCACCACCCCTTAATTTTATACTGGGCAAAGGGACCCAGCTCGAACATTACTTCCCTCTTATCTTCCCTATAAATAGCTAAAGGTGTGTATCGTTAGGAAAAATAAGAATTCTCTCCGATTTTGTCATGTCATTATTACTTGAAATCAAGAAACACCTACTAAAATAAAAAAAAAAACACTGTGTTCTTCTTTCTTTAAAATACATTACCTAGCACATCCAAGAGAGGGATGGTAAACTCTAAAAAAGAGGAGAAATTCTAAGGTTGTAGCTGGGTCCCCTTGCCCAGTATAAAATCAAGGGGTGGTGCCCAGTGCCCAGTTCTCTGGGCATGTTTTTGTTTAGTGGAAAGGTGGATTGTGGTCGGCATTTGGACACTAGGCAGTCTGCGTGTTATGTCTGTCCGTAGTCTGCAAACTGCTACAGCTGCTGTACGGGGCCTATCCTTGGCAATCTCTGTGATTCATTGAGGGTATTGCATCCCTTTCACTGAATCTCTCCCTCTATTGACTCAGAATCCAGTTCCATTGAGCTCCAATGTGAAGGGATCTGTAAAGGAGCTGTCAAAATCCAGGCTATGTCGGAGAAGGGCGCTCTCCAGGAGGTCGTCGATGTGTCCATAGGATTCTTCAGTCGACTCTTTCTTGTGAAAAAGGCGTCTGGAGGGTGTGGGTCTGTCATTGACCTCTCGGCTCTGAACACGTTTGTTCTACAAACTCCGGTCAGCATAAAGACAGTCAGACAAGTGGTAAGACTTCAAGACTTCTCGTGCACACTGGATCTCAAGGGCGCATGCTTTCAGATCCCAGTCCATCCAACTTCATGGAAATATCTAAGGATCTTACACGACAACAGGTAATACCAGTTCAAGGAGCTGTGCTTTGGTCTTTCAACAGCCCCTCAGGTCTTCATGTTAACCTGGGCCCACAGGATTGGCATCTGCCTCCTAAGATACCTGGACGACTAGCTGATACTAGCAGACTTGATAGCAACTGTTCAACACTGAGATAGACTCCTTGTCTTTTGCCAAGATCTGGAGATCGTGGTAAATCTTGAGAAGTCATCCCTGCTTCCCTTTCAAAGATTGGTTTACCTGGAAATGATCATTGGCACCAGCCTGCAGAAAGTCTTCCCATCAGACTACAAAATCCAGAGGCTGAGGAAAGTGGTAGGCCCATTCCTAGGTCCCCTGTCATCCCTGGTCTATCTAGTAGTGAACATCCGCCTCTGGATTCGATCTCTTCAGTGCAGCAAATCCAGGTGGGTTTAAGACGAGGACTTCCTGGATATGCTGGTCCCCGTGGTACCCGAGCAGCTGAAGGACTTGAGGTGGTGGGTAGCATACGAGAATCTCCGCCAAGGGGTCGACCTTCTCGTTCTTTCCCCAGAGTTGATGCTCTTTTCAGATGCGTCAAAAGGAGGTGGTGTCCCACATACTACACCACATGGCCTCTGGGCTCTGGTTAGAGTCCAAAAGGTACCAGCATATAAATCTCGTAGATATGAGGGCAACCTTTCTAGGCATACAGAAGTTCCATCATTTACTGGTGGGTCATTCTGTGGTGTTGATGACTGACAACATGACGGTCCTGGCTTAGGTGAACAAGCAAGGCAGTACCTTTGCCATTTAGTAGTGGAGATGCTAAGATGGGCAGAAGACAACTCATTGTTCCTATCAGCCTGCTTCATTCCAGGCTGGAGGAATGTGCTTGCAGACAATCTAAGCAGAGTGACTCGGATGATGGGCTTCGAGTGGTCTTTGAATGATCTAGTAGCCAACAGTCCTGACTTTGTGAGGTTCTCCAACTGTGGATCTGTTCGCGATATCCCTGAACAATAGGCTCCCTCCCTACTGCTCCCCAGTTCTGGTTCCTCAGGCTTTCTGGAAAAATGCATTCCAGCAACGGTGAGACAACATCGACGTTTACACCTTTCCCCGGTTCTATCTGATGAGAAGGGTTCTCAACAAGACCAGATCATCTAAGAACCTGTCAATGACCCTCATAGCTCCGCTATATCATCACGCCAAATGGTTCCTGGACCTTCTTCATATCCTGACGAAGGTTCCGAGAGAGTTCCCTCAACTTCACAATTTACTCAGACAACCACATATGAACATCATTCACAAAGCCGTAGTATCCCTGTGACTTCACGCCTAGAGATTATCCAGCATCTCCTTCCTCAGAGAGGCTTTTTGCAACAGGTTGTGAAAAGGATGTCTGGATACCTTCGAAGGTCTTCCGCTTCAGTCTACCAGGCCAAGTGGACTTTCATCTGTGGTTGGTATCATGGAAAGGGGTATCTCTCCCCTTGATGCCACTATTCCAGCAATAGTGGAGTTCCTCGTTTACCTTCGGGAAGAAAAACTCCTCTCGGTCTCGGCGGTGAAAGGCTACTTCTCAGTAAGGCTGAAAGTAGTTAATATTTCCTCTTCGTGGGAATTTTCTCTCCTCATACAGAGTTTTGAGCTTATCTGCCCTCAGTCGGAAGTTTTACCACCTCCATGGAACGTGGTTCTTGTCCTTTGATCCCTGAAGTGTGCCCCTTACAAACCATTATGCCAGGCATCAGATCCCCACCTGACTCTGAAGACAGTTTTCCTATTTGCATTAGCCTTAGCCAAGAGAGTTAGCGAATTTCACAGTCTTTCATACGACATCTCCCACTCAAGGGGATGGGGGGAGGTAGTGTTTGGCTTTGTCCCTGAGTTTATCGGCTAGACTTAAAATCTGGGAGTAGCAGAGCCTAGATTTAGGCCCTTCTGGATTGGGAGTCTTCATAATGTAACCGATAATCAAGATCAACTGTTACTTTGACCAGTGAGGAGTTTGAGATACTCTCTCAAGAGAACAGCAGCAGCTCTCCCCCTCGAGTGTTGGCACTCTTCGTCGGCACGGAGAAGGTCAAGAGGAAGATCACCAAAAACACCATCTCTGCTTTGATTCGCAGGGTCACTGACCTGGCCCTGAATCCCGATCCTCCTCCGCAGACGAGACAACCCAGAGCTCATGATGTTATGGGCATCAGCACGTCCCTAGCGTTAAAGAACTACTCTGTGGTGCAGGTTTTACAAGCGGCCATGTGGAAGTGTCAGAATACCTTCACCGCCCACTACCTGTAAGACGTGACCCACATGAACATGGAGACGTTCTCCATTGGCCCTGTGGTGGCTGCACAACAAGTGGTTTAAATACCTCAGGCTCCTTGAAAGGTAGAGGTTACCCAGGATTAGTTTGAGATGAATATTAAGAATGACTGGCTCTTTGTCTCTTTCATTTTCCCTTCTCTTGGGGAACAGCACCTACGGTCCTCGGCAAGTTGGCCTCATCTGTCTGCAGGTAAAAACATTTCCTTGTGTAACCAAACATAGAAATAATGCTTGTTGCATCCCCGTACCCCCTGGCGAGGTGGGATTGGGTAACGTCTATGGTTGATTCGAAGAGTCCTATGTTTCTGAGAAATCTTACCTAGACTAATCACACTGCTAGTTTCACACAGTCACTCATATTGCTTAGGCAGCTAAGCAGGTTTTGCACAGATTTTGGTGAGGTATCAGGGTTTCTCCCTGTTACGTGCGTAGCATGTACGAGGAAAAACCCTGGGACAAACACCAGCCAGTTGGTTTGGACTTCCACCCTCCTAAAGGATGATTCTTCCTTTATAAAGAGCAAAAGGGTTTGTATTTAATGTCGGAACAAATGACAAATTTGAAAGTAATTTGCATTTTTCCTAACGATACAAACCTTAATCTCTTTGGCCCCCCATTACTTGTACCCTTGTAAGTCCTGCTTGCAATCAAAAGTGACGAGACAACACAGGTGTGTGTGAGCAGGGTAGCAGGCTACCCCTCCACCCCCGCTAACCAGTGGTGAGGTAGTTACACCTAGCTAAAAGTCTTATGGCTAGTCCTCCAGCTTCCCCAAAATTATAACCCTAATAAATACCTCGATATTTGTATTGTTAGGAAAAATACAAATTACTTGGAAATTTGTTATATCTATTATGTCCCCGTTCTTCAAACAAGGTGGAGTCGGGCAATGTATAGATTATGAACGGGCTCACCCCTACTCTGTACTTATCTATTCACCTCCCATTGACATCTTTTACTCCTTCCAGCACTGATTGCCCAGGCTGTCATCCTACGAGGAAAACGAGGTGTCAGGCTGCCTCTTGAGGAGCTCGTATGAAGCACATGAGTTCATCCTGGGGCAGTAGCCAGCCAGTTGGTTTGAGGTCTTCAACCCACCTTAAGGTGAGTCTCCTACGTAAAGAACAGAAGGTTTGTATGCTGCACTGGAACAAATGACAATGGTTCCGTAACTGGAATACAAACCAACGCTATTTATGGAGGATATATAGGGGTATTACTTTCGGCAAAGCTGAAAGGAAAAGCCAATAGAATTCAGCGAGGGTTAACCAACCATACTGCTAGCTAGCAGAGGGGTGGGGGGGGGGTTTAGTATCTTCCTCTCTCAACTACACACCTGCGACTGTACTTTGCTTTGCTTTTGGCTCGGATGGAGAACGGTTGTTACTGCTCCTCCTCCTCACCAATTTGGACAGCCATTACTGATCACTTTTTTGTTTTTTCTTTTCAGTTTGTGTGTGCCTTCCCTGCCAGCCATGCGTACCTGCCCTGGGGTCGTCGATTGGCAAGTCAGCAGCCTGTTCTTCTCCAGCTCGTCAGCAGCCTTTGGCTGCACACCTGTCTCTTTCCTGTCGTTCCCCCGACGACTCGTCGCTCTCCAAAAGAGGAAAGCAAACGTCACCAGACGTGCGCTCCTCACCGCTCGCCGATGCACTGATCGCTCAGATGATAGCCAACAGACGGATGCTCATGACTGGGCTACTATAGCACATCGGCTCCAAGAACCAGCCTCCCGATAGGTGCTAACGTTCGTTAGATCTCCAGCACTGATTTGAGCGTCGTCGATTGTGGGAAGAGAGGCCTGCAAGACCTTCTCCTCCTCGAGCTCTGGAACTCCCACCTGAGAGACGAAAGTCTCCTCCCCATCATTCACCGTTGCCTCGTTCTCCTCTCCGCAAATGCAGAACATCACGCTCGCCTGGGAGAGCGGAAAAAAGCAAGCTGCAGGAATTCAAGATTCCGAAGAGACCACCTTCACGGTCGATTCCTGTTGCTCGGAAGGAGACTGCAGCTCCGCATCCTCCCTCTAACTCCTCCTGGATGTCAGATAAGGCTCCCTTGTGGGGTCCCTCTTCGTCGTTCTATATAGGGTAACTTTCCGACAGTGCCACAATCGGTCCGCAGCCGTGAATTGGCAAGATCATGTTTTATTCATAGTTTGTTGTTCTCTTTATATCAATACATTATGATTTTGAGTTTTTTATTCATAGTTTAATGTTATCTCTGTTCCAAAATATTGAGTTTGGAACCTTGGTTAGGGCAGTAACCCAAGCCTTTACGGCAGGTATCCCACCTGCTTATCCTTCGGGAACTCCCAGGATTCCCCTGGAAGAATCTTTCTCTACATTTTCAGACCCACGGCGAAGATCCACTGTCCCTCCCCGTCAAGAAACTTTGGTTTCTTCTTCTCCCCTGAAGCGGAAAAGAGGAGTCCCTGATGAAGTAGCTTCATGTAGGGTCAAGCTGACCCCCGTCAGGTCGTCCAAGGGGAGGTCAAGTGTTGCCATGCCCACTTCTCCTCACCCTCCTGCTCCTCACTCATCGATTCAGTCAGAGTTCTCTCTCTCAGGGAAGAGTCCTTATGTGACTCTTTCTGTCCTTTGCTCATTGAGGAAGTCCCACGAGACCACAGAGTAGTCTCGAAACCCATGGAAGAGTCCATCCTTCCTCCTACGGGTGACCAACAGAAGGTCGTTCCATCCAAACCTCCTGTGCTAGAGACTTTCTTCCCTCCGAGGAAAGAGTCTAAGGATTCAAAAACTCTGCCAAAGTCCTCATTGGGGATTACAAAACCTGCGGAGTGGGTCAAGCAGTCTACATTTGACCACTTCGATAACGACCACGACCCACCCCGAGGTGATGTATCGTGCATGGAAGACAACGATTTGGCTGCCAGTCCTTCTTCAGAAGCTGAACAGAAAGAGTCAGAACATGGCATCCGGCAGGTTCTAGCTTGCATGAGTTCACTCAGTGGGTTGGCAGACCCATTGATGGCTCCTCAGGAGGGCAAGGTCATGGTCTTGGACCACGTCTTTGGCACTCGGAAGCCCCCAAGAACAGCGAAGCTCTGCCCTGGTCTCAGGGACTGAAGAGTACCCGGCGGAAGGTGTCTGCCCAGCTCTCCGAGTCCTCTAGCTCTCTTCGATCAGGCTCATCCTTAAAACTACTGCAACATCTGAGTGTCCAGCAGAGAAATTTTTAAGAGGTCCTTGACGAGTGTCTCCCGGCTCTTCCTCTTCACCATTCCTTAGAGGAACTTACGAAGGGGATCTCTCTAGAGAGACTCTTCGGGCTTCAAGTTTACTTCTCAGCTTCGGAAATTCTAAACAAAGAGAAAGTGGCGAAGTATGCCATGCAGGCTACTTTTTGGCTGGATCTATGGTTGGGATCAGTGAGAAACCTGGTGCAAACAAAGGTTTTTTCCAAAGAAGACTCCCGGAAAGGGATGGAGACTTTCCTCCTGTCAGGTATTCGGACTATTGAGTTCGTTGCCCACCAAGTAGTGAACTTGTGGGCGAACGCCATCTTAAGGCTTAGAGATGCAATAATCGAGAGATTCCATTTCCAAGTCCCAAACTGCGAGATAGCGAAATTCCAAAACTCCTCTCTGAAGGGTTCCCCTTTGTTCAAGCTGGGGGATGTCGAGCGAGCTGCGGAGAGATGGAGGAAGTCCTACCAGGACTCCCTCCTCCATAGGACCTTGACATCCCGCCCCTACGGACTACGTTCTCTCCCGCAGACGAAACAACGGAAACCAACGCTGAACAGGACTGCGGCAACAGACAACAAGGTGTCTAAAAGCCCCTTACCTGTCAAGTCAAACAAGGCTCCAAGTCGTCCTGTGGAGGGAAGTATCCTAGAGGAGTCGGCCGTGGCCGCAAATGCTATGTGATTCCCCTGCTTGTCCACCAGTGGGGGAATGCCTGCATTGCTGCCTGAAGAGCTGGATGCAGCTTGGGGCCGAACCCTGGATAGTCTCCGTGATTAGTTCAGGGTATCGCATCCCGTTCACTCAATCTCTCCCCCCACTGATCAAGACTCTAGTGTCAACTAGCTCCTATGCAAAGGGATCTGCAAAGAAGCTGGCTCTTCGGGCTGAAGTCCAGACCACGTTGAAGAAGAGCACTCTCTAAAAATTCCTCGGCGACTCCCCAGGCTTTTCCAGTCGACTCGTTTATGTGAAAAAGGCGTCTGGAGGCTTGAGACCAGTCATCGACCTCTCAGCTCTGAACAAGTTTGTTAAACCTCGTTCAGCACGGATACGGTTTATTGGTTTGCGGACTGTGGCCAGATGTAGCACGCAGACTGCCTAGTGTCTGAATGCCAACCACACTCCAACATGCACTAAACAAAAAGACGATATGATGGAATAATCATAAATCTGGGTAAAAGGTAAACAATCAAGAGAGCTGGGCAATGGGCACCACCCCTCAATTTTTTATACTAGGCAAGGGGACCCAGCTAGAACCTCAAATTTCCCTATTATCTTTTCTTGGGTTCCCCGTCTCTCTTTGCAGTGCTATGCATGAAGTTCTAAATAAGATGAGCAATATGCTTTCTAGGTAGCAGGTTTCCTCATTTTTCAAGTTATTTGAATATTACAAATATTAGGAGAGAAAAAAATGTTACAAAGAAAAGCGAACTTCAGGCTTGAATGGGGAATATCTTAGGTGAGGAAGTGCATTGAAATAGGATTAAAAAAAATTATTCAAATAATTGAGAGAAAAACAAATTTCATATATGTGAAAATACAGGTTTACAAAACCAGGAGAGATATATCTCTTTATACAGAACCTCTTTGGAATCAAAACTAAATATTTAATCTACATATACAAGTATAAATAAAGACCAACATAAGTGTAAATATTTGGGCTGAATTCAAATGCAATTTGACAGGTCACTTCAGTTAGGATCAAAGGGATTGTAAAACAATACTACCTATCTCTACATTCTCATTTTAACATCAGAAAGAGGCCCTTCCTCTAGATTGCATAGTCACACACACACACACACAAAAAATAATTCATTCATTATAAGTCAGACAAGGGGTAAGACCGCAGGACTTCATGTGCACCTTAGATCTAAAGGATGCATACTTCCTGATCCCAATCCATCCGTCTTCAAAGAAGTATCTCAAAATCACACTAGACAACAAGAAATACCAGTTCAAGGTAATGTGCTTCGGTCTTTCCACAGCACCTCACGTTTTCACGAGAGTGTTCACCCTAGTGTCATTTTGGGCTCACAGAATCGGCATCCGTCTCCTATGCTATCTGGAAGTGTGGCTGAGTGTAGCAGAATCGGTGGCGCCCTTTCTTCAGCACAGTTACAAACTTCTGGGACTTTGCCAAGATCTGTGAATCTTGGTTAACCCCAAGAAGTCATCTCTGCTTCCCTCTTAATGACTGGTATACTTAGGAATGATAATAGACACCAATCTTCACAAAGCCTTCCCATCACACGAGAGGGTAGTGAAGCTGAGGAAGGTTGCAAGACCTTTCCTCATACAAGAACTCCCACCCCAAAGGTGGTTATATCTCCTTGGGCACCTATCATCCATGGCCCATCTAGTTCTCAACGCCTGCCTGAGAGGATACAGTCTCTCCAATAATGGCTAAAGTCAAACTGGAATGAGGCCTTCGTTTCCCCGGACATTGCGATCTCATGGGACCAGAAGAACGGACGGACTTCGAGTGGTGGGTGGCAGACGAGAATCTACTAAAGGGTGTCGACCTTCTTGTCCCTCCCCCAGGACTTGATGCTCTTCTCAGATACATCAAAAGAAGGGGTGAGGCCCCATGTGCTGCACCACACGACCTCAGGCCTCTGGTCAGAGTCAGAGAAGTACCTCCACATAAATCTCCTAGAGATGAAGGCTGTCTTTCTGGCCCTTCAACAGTTCCACTAGTACCTGGCAAGTCACTCTGGTGGTGATGAGCGACAACACCACAGTAGTGGCCTACATCAACAAACAAGGAGGTACTTTTTCACAGCAACTATCACATCTAGCAGTAGAGATACTGAGATGGGCCGAAATCCACTCGATACCACTATCGGCACGCTTCATTCCAGGCAAAAGGAATGTGCTTGCTGACAATCTGAGCAGAGCGTCTCAGATAGTGAGTACCGAGTGGTCTTTGGATCATCTAGTAGCCAACAAAGTCCTGACTTTGTGGGGTTCTCCGACTGTGGATCTGTTCGCAACGGCCCTGAAATTCAGGCTCCCGCTGTACTGCTCCCCAGTCCCAGCCCCCAAAGCTCTCTGGCAAGATGCTTTCCAGCAACGGTGGGACAACATAGATGTTTACGCCTTTCCCCCGTTCAGTCTGATGAGGAGGGTACTCAACAAGACCAGAACATCGGTCAATCTTTCAATGACCCTCATAGCTCCGCTATGGCATCACGCGGAATGGTTCCCGGACCTTCTGCAACTCCTAACGGAGCTACCAAGAGAGCTCCCTCCACGACACAATCTTCTCAAGCAACCACATGCCAACATCTTCCACAAAGCCGTAGCTTAGCTACGACTTCACGTCTGGAGACTGTCCAGCATCTCCTCTCTGAGAGAGGATTTTCGCAGCAAGTTGCTGTCAGGATGTCTGGACACCTGCGAAAGTCATCTTCAGCAGTCTACCAGGCAAAGTGGAAAGTCTTCTGTGATTGGTGTCGTGGAAGGGGTATCTCTCCACTTGATGCCACTATTCCAACAATAGCGGAGTTCCTCGTATATTTGCTTAAAGAAATGCGCCTTTCAGTCTCGGCAGTGAAAGGCTATCGCTCAGCCTTAAGTCTAGCCTTCAGGCTGAAAGGAATGGACATTTCTTCATTGCTAGAACTTTCTCTACTCATATGTAGTTATGAACTTACCTGCCCTCAGTCGGAAGTGAGACCTCCCCCTTGGAACGTGGTTCGAGTTCTCAGGTCTCTTTAGAGACCTCCCTATGAACCATTACGCCAGGCATCAGATCGCCGCCTAACCTGGAAGACAGTGTTCCTGCTAGCTTTGGCTTCGGCCAAGCGAGTCAGCGAACTTCATGGTCTCTCGTATGACATTGCCCATTCAAGGGGATGGGAGGAGGTAATGTTCAGCTTCGTCCCTGAGTTTATTACTAAGACTCAGAATCCTGGAGTAGCGGTTCCTCGATTTGACTCCTTCCGGATTTCTAGTCTCCGCTCTGTAACAGATGACCCAGACCATCTCTTACTATGCCCAGTAAGGAGTTTGAGGCTCTACCTCAAAAGAACAGCTGCAGTCCATTCTCATGTGCCAGCTCTATTCGTCAGCACAGGAAGGACTAAGAGGAGGGTCACCAAGAACACCATCTCTGCTTGGATTCGTAGGGTCATTGATCTGGCCTTGAATCCAGATCCTCCTCCGTCACGTCGCCCTAGAGCACATGATGTCAGGGGCATAGCTACGTCCCTGGCCTTCAAAAGAAATTTCTCTGTGAAGCAGGTCCTGCAAGCGGGGGTGTGGAAGCGTCAAACAACGTTCACAGCCCACTACCTGCAAGACGTGACCCACAGGAGGCTCGATACGTTCTCTATCGGCCCTGTGGTGGCTGCACAACAGCTGGTTTAAAACCTCAAGCTCCTTATTGGACAAGTAGCAGAAGGTTGAGGGCATTATTACCCGGTTTTTAGTGTGCATCAATGAAAAGGTTTGACTGGCCCTTATTCTTTTCATCATCATCCCCTCTCTTGGGGAAAGCAGCATCCTGGGTTCTCTGCATAGCTGACCTCAAACCACTGTAGGTAAAACCATGCTCCCTTGTGTTCCTAGTATTAAGATTAATACTGTTACGTCCCCATACCCTGACGAGGTGGTATTGGGTAAGTCCTAGTCTACAAGTTTCCATCTAAAGAACTTCAGAACAACTTCCTAGGACGAGTCACACTTCTTCATACCTTCACACACAGCTTGTGTAGGCTGCAGTCCTTGCATAGCAAGGTTCTAGCGAGGTGCAGGGACTCCTTATTTCTTGGGTGCTTACACACTCAAATAACGAGCCCCCAGGCAAAGCCTAAAGCCAGACTGGCTAGGACGTCCACCCTTCCTAATGGGTGAGTCACTCCTATTAAATAGCGTGGTTTGTATTCCAGTTACGAACAAATGACAAATTTGTAGATAATTTGTATTTTTCCTAACTATACAAACCTTAGCTATTTAACCAAACTTGCCCCGCCAGCCCTATCCCCCGGGAAGTCCTACCTCTATACAAAGTGAGCTAATCACCGTTATGTGAGGGGGGGAAGGGATAGCTAGCTACCTAGGAGGATTAATACTACTGGAGATGCCCTGACTCAGAATTCTTTCCTGAACCCGTGAGGGCAGGGTTTGGCCAGATTCACCCCTTCAAACTGTCAAATCTCGATCCCAAGTTAATCCTCCGACAGCCTACTGGTACTTAGTCTGTTTTACCCAGACTTTTGTTTATAGCCGATAACTATTTTCTTGTGCTATTTTATTAGCGATGGTCCCTTCCTGTGATGCTTTATCAACAAAAAAATAAATAATGTTAAACTTGTTGCTCAACTTATTGGTGAATCAGTTACAAACTCCTTGGAATAATAAACTACAGTAAAGTCGTTGACCTTTATAGCCGTCTATGGATGACATTGAACACAGCTTATGATGATCTCACAACTGTTGTTACTGATTTTTGCCTAAAGGCAGGCAACTGATTTTTTTCGTACAACCAAGAGCAGCACAGGAAGGAGCCATCGCTAATGAAAGCACAATAAGGGTTACCGTCTCTAAACAAAGGTCTGAATAGAACTAACTACAAATTCCAATACAGTGACAGAGATTAACTTGAAGGATCATGAACTGACAGTTCGAAGGGTAAAAACCTGGCTTCCCTTAATCCGGGTCAGGGCATCTCCAGTTATTTTTCCTCCAAGCTAGCTACCCCTCCCCTACCCCCCTCGT
>NC_090767.1:18948985-19091485 GCF_036898095.1 Palaemon carinicauda
CTTTTGTTTTTCTCTACATTTTATATTTCCCCATTTTACCCTGGTGCAATTTGGCTCAAACTCCTAAATCCAGATCTCATTGGTGCAAGACTGAAGCTTGTTCTTACACCAAGATAGGAGTAAAGGATTTTTCAATCTTGTTATATTCTCGTTGCTTCTACAATGTTGACATCAAATTGATTTGGATGATCTCTGCCTATTTTATCTGCTGGTGGAGACAGGGACTTTGGCATTTCCTCATGAATACAAATGACTTGGAGATGACTTAGAAAAGGACTTATGATATTACCTTATTGAGAGCCTGAATAGAAATCTGTTATTGAGTCTTGGCACAATTGTTACCAATTGATTAGTCGTGTTCGTGGGACTTTATCATCCTCTGGTTTATATCCTCGCCCAAATTGGTTGCTGTTTCTTTTGCACCATTCCTAATATTTTGTGTTTAATGAAGTTTGATGAATATTGTAAAAATAGTGGATGATTTGCTTCATTCCTAGAAAGTTTACTCGCACAGATAGAGGATTTTGTCTTGAAATTTGTCCTCCTCCTTGTTTGGAATTTGCCTCTGTGTCTCAGCCAGTTGAAATGAAGATCATTGAAAGATATTTAAATTGATACAATATCAAGGACAATCAGAGATTTCAGACGGCCATTTGTAACAAGACAATTAGAAGGGAACGTTTCAAATAAATCACGCCTTTTGGTTAACAGAACATGCGGGAAATAACTATATCATGTACAGATAGTTTGATATTACATAAAGGTCAGGCAGTAATTTGCCCGCCCAGGAAGGTATCCGACTGCTGTCTTATGGTATTTAAGGCTACCTTAGTACCTTAAGCACGTCTCTCGTAGCCTTGCCTGGGCGGGCACGCTGCCTGTGCTATCTCGTCTGTTCGGGGGAATGCAACGCTAGTTCGATCCGGCGTCTTGCTGGGGTGAGTTTAGCGGACGTCGGGGCAGTACCCCGGACGGATGTCACCCCCTTTTCCAAAGTCTTTCGCCCATCAGAGAAGCATCGCGTGTAAACGGTGTTTATCGGACATTTGTTTGGTCTTGCTGCTTTCTCGGAAGTTTTCGAAACCTGGTTTAATAAAATGTGCTCGAAACGAAGACTCGCGCGTTCGTTGGCGACTCGTTACATTTAAGTAAATTATAAACATCTGATCATTAATGAAGATTCATTTACATTTTTCAGTTTTTCATAATTCTTCTGATGTTATGATATGAATAATGTAGAATTCAGGTTAACTATTGTGTAATTCAATTGAATAAATACTTCATTTCACTATTCAATCGTTTGACTAAGCACACATTAAGTATGTCTTATTCAGGAGGAATGAAACAGGTACGTTTCATGAAAAGTAGTGAATTAAATAAATGATTTCTTTGTAATCCAAATATTTGATTTGTAAATACATGGAAAAAATGTGTTTGAAGTTTGAGGTCACATTTATAATACATTCTTAGTTTGGTGAATTAAATTTTAATTGGAATTTATTATTTATACAATTATTTTTTATATGAAAGAAATGTGCAACTCATGGCCAATTCTAATGCTTTTTTTAATATTCTATATTCTTAAACTGGACTTATTTTCTATGATATTGCATTACAGAAATTAGAATAGACAACTAAACTGAAATGACACCCCAAGTGTCTTATAGAGAGTACACCTTCTGATCACATGGTATAGGTACATGGATACTCATCTTGTGTAAACATACTTTCTGCCGACAGTATTCCATCTGACCGTGATGTAAAATGGAATTAAGTTTAACTTTTTTTTTTTTAAATGAATATGAAATTGCTTTGTTAAAAGATGGTGTTTGGCTTTGAATGGATTAAAAATATGAATTTAAATTAATATCTTGTCGTGATTTTATAAAGCAATTTTCCTTGAGTTTTATTAAATGGAACTTTTGAAAATCAGTCGGTTAACCAAACTATAAATGTGACTTTATAATTTTCCCAACTAATTCTGGTTCAAGATGACCTCTTTAATTATGACATTTTAAATCACCTTTAAGAATTACATCTAAGGACTTTTTATAAAGGATAAAATATGGCAGTTTCATCTCAAGTTATAATAAACTTCTTACTAACTTTGAGAAAACCAATTTCACTTTTACCAAAAATGGAAGACCTCTTAGTGGCAATTCTCCCATTAACCAAGGCAGTTGCCAGATACTCAATTTCCCATTCAGATAAAAGGCACACGACACAATAGTCTCTGTAGTTTCTCCGGCATTGTCTGCCTACTGTACGGATTCTCTGACCTGCAGGGCACCAAGGGAAGGTCGCCAAGTGCCTGCAAAGCCATTCTGTGAGGTCAGCCCCTATTTTGGGGGGGACACTAATGTATATGAAAAAATAAAATTTAAAAATAATATATATTTTTATATTTTTGTACTTTAATTAAATAAAAGTATATCTTGAACTTATGTATTTTATTAGTCCTTGTTTTAATTACATATTCTTACATAGTAATATTTTCCATACATCATGATGCATTATTATGCAAGTAAAAGGCATAAAATATTAACCCAAAATATATCTTAAATGAGTCATGGTGTAAGTTCATAAAAAATGTATTTTGTAATTCGAGTTTAAATGTTCCTGTATTGTTTAAAATATACCACATCATTTTGAGGAGGACTGTCGTCATTTAGGTCGATTGTTGTACACTCGTAAGTGAATTCAATTCCCCAAGTCGTTTGAGAAATACACTACTGTATAATACAGTTGTATAGCTTACAGAGGTACTGTATTAATGATATATCATACTATACATTTCCTTCTGTTTTTCTTTAATCTGTAACAATGTCGAAAACATTGTTATAGCTTAAAGAGAATAAGCAGGAGGAGATGTATAGGTTCATATCAGTAATACAGGACCTCTTGCATCTATACAGCTGTTGTATTATACAGTAGTGTATTTATAAAACGCCTTAGAGAAGTTAAACCACTTACTAGTGACTAACACTCGACCAAAATGACGACAGTCCTCCTCAAAATGATGTGGTATGTTCATCACAATCCAGGAATATTTAAATATGTTAAAAATACATTTTTATGAACATAAAACCATTAATATTTAATACTTTAATAATGGAAAATCATATTAAATTATAATTTCAAATTACAATCTTGTGAAATTAAAAATTAATGCAGAATCATATTTTGAGAATCTATAATTTGATTCTTTGCAACAATATAATAAATACGTTGCTCAAAAAACTAATTATTTTATTGAACATTTTGAACATTGATAGAAAGAATGAGTCAAAAACAAAGATTTTATATTAAAATGAAAAATAAGAATAAAAGTTGCAAAGTAAAATCTACACTTGTTCATTACGTTTGAAACAAAAATTATTCAGAAAATACTATAAATTTTTTTCAATTTGATGAAAGTGACAAATAGCTAAAAATTTGGTTGAAATGGACAACCTTTGTGGACTTGTCTGTCTCCCCTATCCCTTACTGGCTTAGTTGTCCAAGACTCAAGATATTATACAAAAATTGCTCATTTAAAATCACTTTAAAAACATGAAATTCTTTTTAATCTTGATCTACATTGTTTTTAAAATCTCCAATTAAATATTCAATTCCTGTCTACATACATTATCCTCTCCAGTTAAATAAAATCAAATTTGTACAAATTAAGATGAACAAAATTTAATATATAAAATATCTGGTGAAACATTCCATTATAAGCAGTTTGCACTTACTGATCTATAAGCAAATCAATCAATGGAATAACTTTGTTCATATATTCTAAAATTTAATTTGCACAAAATGTGTATATTTCCAGAAGGCTAAAATCACAGCCAGATCTTTGCTCAAACAGTATGTCTATGTCTATGTCTATATATATCTATATCTATATCTATATATATCTATCTATCTATCTATCTATATATATATAACATTTAAAAAGCTTCCATATATATATATATATATATATATATATATATATATATATATATATATATATATATATATATATATATATATATATATATATATATATATATATATATATATATATATATATATATATATATATATATATATATCATTTAAAAAGCTTCCCAGAGAG
The DNA here is from genome assembly GCF_036898095.1 of Palaemon carinicauda. Classification (NCBI taxonomy): domain Eukaryota; kingdom Metazoa; phylum Arthropoda; class Malacostraca; order Decapoda; family Palaemonidae; genus Palaemon; species Palaemon carinicauda. The sequence goes on from NC_090767.1 coordinate 18,953,091, forward strand.
CTCAAATCACTAGCAGTTCTTTCCTTAAACGACCTCTGCAACGTTTACGCTTCCAAAATGGTCAATTTAGAGGCTACAAAACCAACTGAAATTAAGTTTGACCACAATTTTCTATGATACATTTGTGATTACTTACGAAACAAGAGAATATTGGTACTGTATTTTACTAAATATCTGCAAAGTTTTGGCAATGCTAAAACCTTTCTTACATCCTCCTCACATTGAACTGCATTCAAATCATTAGTTGCTTGGATTAACCCACATAAAACACCTGGTGTCTATTAAACATCAAAGTATCACCTGACCTACATAAGAAAAGTAGACAGAAATACGCACACTTCAGGCAATAGCTGCAGAGATTTAAGTTTTTTATATATATATACTGACAGGTCTTAACTACCCTCGCCCTAACTATAAGATCAACACTGAAAGATGAATAATTTACGACTTCCAAATATTTTGATCATAAAAAAAGGGACCAAATACTAAGTTACTATTATAGTTTAAATCTATAGTTAGAGTCACATCTTAAGACTGAATATCTCACTAAAGATTTGCTCCAACTCAAAGACTAAATTCAAATTTGAGATGAAGTACGATAAACAGCTTAGGGGCAAGACAATAAAAAATGCTAAATTACAATCATTGCGCCATCGTCTTTTGTGCTACTGTAACAGAGGTAATTCAGAGTTTAGGAAAGATGAAATCTAGTTAACAAGAAACACAACAGAACATTGAGAAGACAAACACAAAATAAATCTACCTGAGGAAGGGGTTAAATAGCAACAAAACTTTACCTTTATTTTAAGTCTTTCAAAAACCGAGACACTAAATGGTGACCGATTCAACAATACATATCTTGAACTTGGGTTATATAAGGCAGGTGTTGGGTGCTGGGAGACCATTTGCCAACCGAGCCCAGGGAAAAACCTTACAGTTAAACTGTGAAGTCAAAAGTTCGAAGAGGACGGACAGAAAATGCAAAAACCACAAACTGCGGCCAAGATTGGATTCATATCAAGTAGGGTCTACGAACTTAATATTCTTTGCTTAACAAACATTAACTTCTGCATCTTAGGAAGTCAAGGTCTTAAACCCAAATATGGAAGAGAACAAGAAAACTTAAGACTGAATTCTTTCAACCGAGGACCCAGTTCTACGACGGAAAATATCCAATCTTTTGAAATAAATAATTTAAAATCTACACTGAATTAACTTTAAATACTTATTTTGAATTCATGTATTATTCAATTCAAAATGAAGACCTTTGCCAAAATAAGATACAAAGAATATATTTCACAAAGATAAAGTATTTGCAAACTGTTCCCACAGAGAGATGGTACAGGTAAATGGCCTGATTGTGGAATCTGTGTCCTTATTCTTCCCAAAGGAACTGTAAAGAGAAGTCATAGCCCCTATGAGAGAGATCTGGGTAGGAACTTACATGGATACCAAGAAAGTATTGAAATAATTTCAGTTTAATAATTAGGTTTATTTTAAAGACCCTTCATGGAATGCATTGAATACTGAAATGCTCTAGTAGGTTTAACATAAAGCTAATATATAAAAATAATATTTTCAAAAGTAATCTCAACTTTAACTCAAATTTGGTATTAACCAAATCTTGTCTGAACAAAGACAGCAACTGACAAGAGAGAAGATAACCAGACTACGTCTAAGAAAATGTCCATACCTAATTTGATACACATATGCCACTTAAAACCTAAATAACTCGCCACCTTAAACCTATCAACTAGTACATACATACATATATCAAGGAACTTCCCCAAATTTTTGAGGGTAGCCGACATAGCCTGAAAGCTAGACTTAAGGCTGAGCGAGCGATAGCCTTTCACTGCCGAGACTGAAAGTCGCATCTCTTCCCGCAAATACACGAGGAACTACGCTATTGTTGGAATAGTTGCAAAGAGTGGAGAGATACCCCTTCCACGACACCAACCACAGAAAACTTTCCACTTTGCCTGGTAGACTGGCGGATGACTTTCGCAGATGTCCAGACATCCTGACAGCAACTTGCTGCAAAAATCCTCTCTCAGAGAGGAGATGCTGGATAGTCTCCAGGCGTGAATGTTGGCATGTGGTTGTTTGAGCAGATTGTGCCATGGAGGGAGTTTTCTCGGTAGCTTCGTTAAGAATTGCAGAAGGTCCGGGAACCATTCCACGTGATGCCATAGCGGAGCTATGAGAGTTATTGAAAGATTACCGATGTTCTAGTCTTGTTGAGCACCCTCCTCATCAGACAGAACGGGGGAAAGGCGTAAACATCGATGTTGCCCCACCGTTGTTGCCAAAGAGCCTTGGGGTCTGGGACTGGGGAGCAGTACAGCGGGAGCTTGAAGTTCAGGGCTGTTGCGAACAGATCCACAGTTGTAGAACCCCACAAAGTCAGGACTTTGTTGGCTACTAGATGATCCAAAGACCACTCGGTACTCACTATCTGAAACGCTCTGCTCAGATTGTCAGCGAGCACATTCCTTTTGCCTGGAATGAAGCATGCCGATAGTGGTATCGAGAGGATTTCGGCCCATCTCAGTTTCTCTACTGCTAGATGGAATAGCTGCTGCGATAAGGTACCTCCTTGTTTGTTGATGTAAGCCACTACTGTGGTGTTGTCGCTCATCACCACCACAGAGTGACCCGCCAGGTATTGTTGGAACTGTTGAAGGGCCAGGAAGACGGCCTTCATCTCTGGGAGATTTATATGGAGGTACTTTTCTGATTCTGACCACAGGCCTGAGGTCCTGTGGTGAAGTACGTGGGCCTCCCACCCTTTCTTTGAAGCGTCCAAAAACAGCATCAAATCTGGGGGGAGGACGAGAAGATCCACTCCTTTTCGTAGGCTCTCGTCTATCACCCACCACTGGAGGTCTGTCTGTTCCGCAGGTCCCATAGCGATCAGGACGTCCAGGGAATCGTAACCTTGATTCCACCGGGACTTGAGTCGCCACTGGAGGGATCTCATCCTGAGGCGACCGTTGGGAACTAGACGAGCCAATGATGAAAGGTGACCGAGGAGACGTAACCACGATTGGGCTGGAAGTTCTTCTCGTCTGAGAAAAGGGCTTGCGACCCTCTTCAGCCTTGCTATCCTGTCGTCTGATGGGAAGGTTTTGTGGAAATTGGTGTCTATAACCATGCTTAGATATACCAGTCTTTGAGTGGGAAGCAGAGAGGACTTCTCGAGATTTACCATGATCCCCAGATCTTGGCAAAGTCCCAGAAGTTTGTCCCAGTGTTGAAGAAGGGATGACACCAAGTCTGCTAGGATCAACCAGTCGTCCAGATAACGGAGGAGACAGATGCCGATCCTATGTGCCCACGAAGATATTAGGGTGAAAACACTGGTGAAAACCTGTGGTGCTGTGGAGACCGAAGCACAGCACCTTGAACTGGTAGATCTTGTTGTCTAGGCTGAATCTTAAGTACTTCCTTGAAGATGGATGAACTGGGATCTGGAAGTACGCGTCCTTTAGATCCAGTGTACACATGAAAGCTTGCGGTCTCACTGCTAGTCTGACCGTGTGTGCTGTCTCCATGCTGAACGGAGTTTGTTTGACAAACTTGTTCAGGGCTGAGAGGTCGATGACTGGTCTCCAGCCTCCAGACGCCTTCTTTACAAGAAAGTGTCATGTGAAGAAGCCTGGAGACCCGTCGAGGACGTCTTGGAGAGCGCCCTTCTTCAACAGGGTCTGTACTTCTACCTGAAGGGCTTGCCCCTTTGCTGATCCCAAGGCAAGGGAGCTCAATGACACTGGATTCGTCGTCAGGGGAGGTAGAGATGTTGTGAACGGGACGCGATATCCCTCACTGATTACGGAAATCGTCCAGGAATCGGCCCCGAGTTACTGCCACCTGTCTGCGCAACTTTGTAGGCATCCCCCCACACGTGGACATGCAGGGGGACTGCCAATCCTAGCGTTTGCAGCCTCGGCTGATCCCACTAGGATTCTTACCTCCTCTGGAGGACTTTTTGCCTTTCCTATCCTTGACAGGAAAGGGCTTGAACACCACTGTCTTCGCTGCTGCCGTTGGTTTTGCGGTCTTGGTCGGACGGGACTGCTGGGGTGCTGGAGGCATATAGGGCTTAGATGTCAAAGCCCTATGTAGGAGGGAGTCTTGGCGAGACTTCCTCCACTTCACAGCGGCCTGTTCCTTAGGCTCAAACAGGATCGTTCCTTCTAAGGAAGAATGCCTGAGCCTATTAATCTTGGTGCTAGGGACCTTCTGAAGGAATTTCTCAGCCACCGCATCCCGACGTTTCAGGATGGTGTTTGCCCACAAGTTCGAGACTTGCTGGGCCAGAAACTCGATCGTGCGAGTGCCTGAGAGAAGGAACGTCTCCATAAATTTCCTGGTACGTTCTTTGGAGAAATTCTCAAGAGCGTATCAGGATACCTGAGGTCCCTAACCAGATGTCAACGTGGCTTGCATAGCACACTTCGTAACCTTCTCCTGGTTAAGGATCTCGGTTGCCGAGAACGAGACCTGCCGGTTCGAGTCTCTCTCAAGAGGGACTCCCCTGGTAAGCTCTTCCAATGAATGGTGGAGAGGAAGAGCTAAACAAGGCTCCTCCAAGATCTCAAAGTACCTCCTTTGCTGTACGCGAGGAGGTGGGAGAAGCTTGTTGCCAGCACTGGAACGGTTGAGGAGGACAACTCGGAGAGCTGTACAGCGATCTTGTCCCTGGTACTCTTAACCCCTGAGACCAGGGAAGAGCAGCACTGACCTTGGAAGGTTTTTGAGTGCCAAATACGCGGTCCAAGACCGTGTCCTTGCCCTCTCGACGAGGGATCTCTGGGTCAGCAAACCTATTGAGAGCCCTCATTAGAGTCAGAACTTGCCAAAACGCATGCTCTGACTCTTGCTGTTCTCCTTCTGATGATGGACTTGCAGCGAAGTCTTCTGTCCCCAAAGGCTCTTCTTGGGGAGAGTCGCGGACGTTCTCCGAGTGGCAAGTTGGCTCCGTCCTATGTCTTGTAGAAGACTTTGGTAAAGTCTTCGAGTCCTTCGACTCCTTCCTGGGAAGGATGTAGGACTCCAACATAGAAGGTGGCAAGTTCTTTCCCACCCCTGCTTGGGAAGACTTCTCAGCGCGAGGAGGGGTTTCCCTCATTGGTGCGATGGGGGGACGTCTCACCTTACGTGATTCCCCTGAGAATGGGAAGTACTCGTCCAACAAAGAAGGAGAGAAAGTCTGGGGGGGTGAAGGAACCTGCCTCGAAGGCTTGCGTGGAGTCAACTTAGCCCTTGGGGAAGTTACCGCATCCGGAACTCCTCTTTTTCTCTTCAGAGGAGTAGAAACAGCCAAGGATCTGTGACCTAACTCAGAGAGAAAAGGTTTGAACGCCTGTGTAACTGCTCTGATTAGTGCACCGAACCAAGGTTGTTGACCGACAGACGCGCTGTCAGACACTCCCTCTGAAGGGACAGGGATAGAAGGATCCCTGGGAGGAGTTCCCATAGGTGGGTTCGCTTGAAAAGGAAAATGGATCCTGGACCCCTCTGGATGTTTCCCTTCCGCCGCAATATGCGCCGTTATGTGTTTGCGGGGAGGGGAATGCGGCGATGGCGACCTTGCCGTGCGTTGTCCAGCAGCATCGCGCGCGGGAGGGTATTGACGCTCGCTCGGGAGCGCGTAATGGTGCTCATGCGATGGGGAATACCAGGGCTCGCTCGCGGGAGACTGCTGATGCGCGGGAGACTGATGGCGCGTAGGAGAGTGCGCGGGAGACTGTAGGCGAACAGGAGACTGATGGCGTGCAGGATCAGGGCGTTGAACACGCAGGCGAGAGTTCGCGCCCCAAAAGAAGACGTGGAGGGGGGGGGGGGCGGCACAGGAGACATACCCCTGGCGCATAGGCGCGCAGTTAAAGCCTATGCACGTAGGCGCACGTCAGAATGGTGGCGCGCAACTGCAGGAGAGGATGAGCGCGGGCGCACGTGTATCCTCGTGGGCGCGTGCGGGAGACTGCACGTGTCGGCGCAATGGCGAGCACTGGCGCGCTGGAGAAAGCTATTGGTGCGTTGGCAAGCGCTGGTGTGTGGGAGAAGTCAAAATCGACTACCCAACAGCGCCCAGATCCAAAGATCGTGGGCACGCAGGAGAGATGATTGCTGCGCGTGGGCGCTGGCGCGCAGATCACCGACGTGCAGGAGAACGCTGGTGCGCAGGAGGTTGCTGGCGCGCAGGAGGATGATGGCGGGCAAGAGAGCGCTGGCGCGGGATGGCACGTAGCTGGGCGTGGGTGCGCTAGCTCAGGCAAAGCCTGGCGCGCAGGAGAACGTGGGCGCGTATGCTCATTGTTAGCATAGCGTGTGAGGGAAGTATCTGCGCGTTGGCACATACACCCTCGATGTCCCGTATCAGGGTTAGATGCCTTACGAGTGTGAAGGTCCGGTTTCGTCGGCGTGTAGCGCGCATCAGCACTCAGGAATGGTGACGGCAGGTCTGACGGGTGGACGGTCGACGTGTCCTTTGAAAGGATGACCTTCCACCGAAGGGGATCACGAACGATCCGCTGAGAGGTCCAGGACCAAAGCAGGAACAGTCGGTGATCGCTGAAGAGGCTCCTCTGCGGTGGACTACAACAAAGATGTAGAACCAAAGAGGCGTCTCCTCACCGCAGGTGAAGGAAGGCCTCTCTGGCGAAGAGGAAGGCGACCCTTGCGACGGATACGCCCTCTGGGGGCCATTGGATCAGCAAGCTGACCTTCTGCAGTCCTCCAAAGAGAAGTCTCTGTAAGTGAACTCCCCCGAGGGGAAGAAACTCTAGCAGGAGAGACTGTTGGACTTAAGTTTCTCCCTCGTTGGTTGAACAGGAACGGGAGAAACTAAGCCTTCAGCTACTGCAGGATTTGAAGAGGCAGAGGTATTAGGAGATACCGCACTGGATACCTCTGACACCAAAACGTCGACATTCGACAGAGGATCAACCTCTGCCGGAATCGGCGATTGCTTGACAGCGGCACCCAATCGGATGTAGTTAAGTAAGGCTTCCTTGGAGGGCGAACCCTTGAGCCCCAAGGAAGATCCCGAGCTTGGAAAACAGTACAACGGTCTACGCTACCACTTGACGGTCTCTCGAAAGAGACTGACCGAGTGGGAGCTTCGGAGGAGGTTTGAGCAACGAAAGAAGAGCCCTTGGGTTTTTCTCCTTTCAAAGAAACCTTCGAAGAAGAAATATCCTGTCTGGACTTCTTCTTACGTCGCCATGAAAACCTCTCCCACTGGAAGGTAGACCACTTCCTGCACTCACTACACTTATTATCACTATCATACCGTTGACCTCTACAGTAAGGGAAAACGGTGCGAGGGTTTGTCTCGACCGCCGACATGAATGTTCCGCAGGGGCGGTCGGGTAATCCAGGGCAGGTGCGCACAATAGCAGAGGCCATCTTCACACACAAACCTGTCAAAAATTGAAAGCAAAAAAAAAAAAAAGCATTAATGGTTGCCAATGAGCGGCAAGGATGAAAGCGGACACGTCCGACTACCATCCGAGCCAAGAGCAAAGTGAGTTCAAACACAGGTGTGTGTGAGGGGGGGGGGGGGTTAGCAAGCTACCCTCCCCTAACCCCGCTAACTAGCGGTGTGGGTAGTAAACCCTCGTTAAATTTTAATGGCTTGTCATTTCAGCTACGCCGAAAGTAATACCCCTATTAAATAGCGTGGTTTGTATGTCAGTTACGGAAAAACTATAAATCACACACATTCACATTACATCTAAATGTGAATAAGATTAAAAAGATTAAATAAATAAATGAAAATGAATTAAAGCTTGTGATAAAACCCAATACCTTTAGTGCCGACATTTTTTATACAATCTTCCCGAGTGACAAAATACATTTTTTGTTTTGGCAGCGGTGAGGCGAGTCATGATTTTCCATCTTTTTTGCAACTTTTGATGGCTTTTTTATGACTCTTGGAGTAGGCCGAGAGCTTCGTTAACACTCCTGGAGTCCACTGGGGGATTCTGAAGACTCTTGGAGTCGGCCGAGAGCTTCGTAAGTCTCCTGGAATCCATAGGCGGCTTAGAGAGAGTGTTGAAGTTGACTGAGGGCTTCGTGAGACCAGATGTTTCACACTTACGACTAATGAATCAACCTCCAATTGATCTATATTGCATTTGGGCAATTGCAAAGCCTTCTTGAATTCTTCTTGCTAAAGATTCTCTCTTTTGCACCAATTACTGAAGGAAGATTTTCTGCAATAAAAGAGAAAAGTTATCAAATGGTCTCTACCTTTGTTTTAAGATTTTTTAATAAAGTATTCAAAATATTCATCATTGGTCTGATAGGAGGAAGAACAGCTTGCTTCGTTAAGTAACAATTCAAATAAGTACGGCTGTACTTAACTAAGTAGTTCAAATCTTTCTAGTGTTTACTATGAATAGGCCACTAAGTTCAGCCCTTCTTCCCTACATAAAACCATAGAATCTTATAAAATAGTTTTGATTATTCCATACATTAGTACATTCTTCTTCTCTCTCAAAATGGCCGACAAGATTAGTTCTTCAGATTCAATCCTATAAGTTTATATCTTTTGTATATTACAAATAAAATGAAACTTTGGAATAGAAGTTTTAAACAAACCAGTGATATTCTGCATATTATTAATGTACATTTATAAAGTATAGCTTTTCTAAAACACAAAATCCTATGTCAGTTCTTAAATCCTAAAAAGTATCTTAATATATTTTAAGTATTAATAAATGTGAGAGAGGCAAGAGAGCGTGCTAGAAATAGGAATGAATGGCGAGCGATTGTGACGTAAGAGGCGACTAAACGGGACGGGATAAGGGGGCTGGGAACCCCCTCTCCTGTATCTACAATCCTGTGAGACATCGACAAAGAGATGGAGCTGGGGGGAGAGTGACTGCTCCCCGCACTCTAGTTTTGGGAGTGTTTGAATGTGCGTGGATGTAGTACAATAGAGAGTAAAGATGTGAAATTGGAAGTATGTTTAGGAATAGAAGGATGGATGTATTGGCCTTGTGTGAGACAAAGATAAAAGGAAAGGGTGAAGTGATGTTTGGTGAAATGTCTAGTAGAGTGTCTGGGATTGAAAGGGGAAAAGCGAGAGAGGGTGTGGCTTTATTGCCGAGTGAATGGATGACAGGTAAAGTAGCGGAATGGAAGGAGATATCATCTAAGTTAAATGTAGGTAAGGGTTAGGTTGGGTAGGGAATGTTGGGCGTTTGTCAGTGCGTATGGGTCAGGTAGTGAGAAAAGTGAAGAAGAGCGGAATGAATTAACTAGGTGTGTAGAAGGACTGGGTAGAAGGAATTATGTAGTTGTCATGGGTGACTTAAATGCTAGAGTGGGCGCTGGAGAGGTAGAAGGTGTCATTGGGAAGTATGGCGTACCAGGTGAAAATGAGAGTGGTGAGAGACTGGTAGATATGTGTGTTGAACAAGAGATGGTAATAAGTGCTAGCTTTTTCAAAAAGAAAGATGAAAATAAGTATGACAAATTCATAGATAATTTGTATTTTTCCTAACTATACAAACCTTAGCTATTTAATAAGGGTTATTACTTTCGGCGTAGCTGAAATGATGAGCCATTAGAATTTTAACGAGGGTTTACTACCCCACCGCTAGTTAGCGGGGGGTAGGGAGGGTAGCTTGCTACCCCCCTCCCCCTCAAACACACCTGTGCTTGAGCTTACTTTGCTTGGATGTAGGACTTCACGGGGGATAGGGCTGGAGGGCAAGTTTGATTAAATAGCTAAGGTTTGTATAGTTAGGAAAAATACAAATTATCTATGAATTTGTCATTTGATCCGTAACTGAAATACAAACCACGCTATTTAATATGGGTGACTCAACCCTTAGGAAGGGTGGTAAGTCCCAGCAATTACTGGCTTTGGCTTTTGCCCGGGGACTCAATATTTGAGTGTGTAAGTACTCAGTAATAAAGAGTCCCTGCACCTCGCTAGCGTCTTGCTGTGCAAGTGCTGCGGCCTACATAACTTGTGTGTGAAGGTATGCAGTGTGACACATCCTAGGAAGTTGACCTGGAGTTCTTTGGATGGAACTCAAGGCTAGGACTCTCCCAATACCACCTCGTCAGGGTATGGGGACATGACAGTATCAACTTAATACTAGGAACGCAAGGAAACATGGTTTACCTGCAGTGGTATGAGGTCAGCTATGCAGAGAACCCAGGATGCTGCTTTCCCCAAGAGAGGGGAGGATGAAGAAAAGAATAAGGGCCAGACAAACCTTTTCATTCGTGCAGACTAAGACCGGGTTACAATGCCCTCAACCTTCTGCTACTTGTCCATTAAGGAGCCTGAGGTTTAGACCAGCTGTTGTGCAGCCACCACAGGGCCGATAGAGAACGTATCGAGTCTCCTGTGGGTCACGTCTTGCAGGTAGTGGGCTTTGAAGGTCGTCTGAAACTTCCACACCCCAGCTTGCAGGACCTGCGTCACTGAATAGTTCTTCTTGAAGGCCAGGGATGTAGCTACGCCCCTGACATCATGTGCTCTAGGGCGACGTGACGGAGGAGGGTCAGGATTCAAGGAAAGGTGTATTACCTTGGGAATCCAGGCCGAGATGGTATTCTTGGTGACCCTCCTCTTCGTCTTCCCAGTGCTCACATACAAAGCTTGCACCTGGGGACGAACTGCAGCCGTTCTCTTAAGATAAAGCCCCAGACTCCTTACTGGGCACAGTAGGAGATGGTCTGGGTCATCTGTTACAGAACGAACACTCGAAACCTGGAAAGTCGAACCGAGGGTCCGGCACTCCTGGATTCTGAGACTTGGCAACAAACTCAGGGACGAACCTGAACGTTACCTCCCCCCATCCCCTTGAATGGGCGACGTCGTATGAGAGACCATGAAGTTCGCTGACTCGCTTGGCCGAGGCCAAAGCTAGCTGGAACACCGTCTTCCAAGTAAGGTGGCGATCTGAAGACTGGCGTAATGGTTCGAAGGGATGTCTCTTAAGAGACCTGAGAACTCGAACCACGTTCCATGGAGAAGGTCTCACTTCCGACTGAGGGCAGGTAAGTTCATAACTCCGTATGAGTAGGGAAAGTTCCAGCAAGGAAGAAATGTCCACTCCTTTGAGCCTGAAGGCTACACTTAAGGCTGAGCGATAGCCTTTCACTGCCGAGACTGAAAGGCGCATTTCCTCCCGCAAATACATGAAGAACTCTGCTATTGCTGGAATAGTGGCATCGAATGGAGAGATACCCCTTCCACGACACCAACCACAGAAGACTCGCCAATTTGCCTGGTAGACCCCTGCGGATGACCTACGCAGGTGTCCAGACATTCTGTTCGCAACTTGCTGCGAAAATCCTCTCTCAGTGATGAGATGCTGGATAGTCTCCAGGCGTGAAGTCGAAGCGAAGCTACGGCTTTGTGAAAGATGTTGGCGTGTGGTTGTTTGAGTAGCTCATGTTATGGAGGGAGTTCCCTCGGGAGCTCCGTTAGGAGTTGCAGAAGGTCCGGAAACCATTCTGCGTGATGCCATAACGGAGCTATTAGGGTCATCGAGAGATTGACCGATATTCTGGTCTTGTTGAGCACCCTCCTCATCAGACAGAACGGGGGAAAGGCGTAGACATCAATGTTGTCCTACCGTTGTTGAAAGGCATCTTGCCAGAGAGCCTTGGGATCCGGGACTGGGGAGCAGTACAGTGGAAGTTTGAAGTTCAGCGCTGTAGCGAACAGATCCACAGTCGGGGAACCCCACAAAGTCAAGATTTTGTTGGCTACTTGACGATCCAAAGACCACTCGGTACTCATTATCTGCGTCGCTCTGCTCAGGCTGTCGGCGAGCACATTCCTCTTGCCTGGAATGAAGCGAGCCAAAAGTGCGATCGAGTGGACTTCGGTCCATCTCGGTATCTCTACTCCAAGATGGAATAGCTGTTCTGAAAAGGTACGTCCCTGCTTGTTGATATAAGCCACTACTGTGGTGTTGTCGCTCATCACCACTACAGACTGGCCCGCCAGGTATTGTTGGAACTGTTGAAGAGCCAGGAATACGGCCTTCATTTCTAGCAGGTTTATGTGGAGGTACTTTTCTGATTCTGACCACAGGCCTGAGGTCCTGTGGTTCAGAACGTGAGCCCCCCACCCTTCCTTTGAGGCGTTCGAAAACAACATCAAATACGGGGGAAGGACGAGAAGATCCACTCCCTTTCGTAGGTTCTCGTCTGCCACCCACCACTGAAGGTCCGTCTGTTCCGCAGAACCCATGGGGATTATAGTGTCCGGGGAATCGTGACCTTGATTCCACCAGTACTTGAGTCGCCACTGGAGAGATCTCATTCTGAGGCGACCATTGGGAACTAGACGGGCCAGGGATAAGAGGTGACCTGGGGAGACATAACCACGATTGGGCTGGAAGTTCTTCTCGTCTGAGGAAAGGCCTTGAGACCTTCCTCAGCCTTGTTATCCTGTTGTCTGATGGGAAGGCTTTGTGGAGATTGGTGTCTAAGATCATGCCTAGGTATACCAGTTTCTGAGTGGGCAGCAGAGAGGACTTCTCGAGAGTTACCATGATCCCTAGATCTTGGCAAAGTCTCAGAAGTTTGTCTCGGTGTTGAAGAAGGGTTACCTCCGAGTCTGCTAGGATCGGCCAGTCGTCCAGGTAACGGAGGAGACGGATACCGATCCTGTGAGCCAACGGTGATATCAGGGTGAACACTCTGGTGAACACCTGAGGAGCTGTGGAGAGACCGAAGCACAGCACCTTGAACTGGTAGATCTTGTTGTCTAGGCTGAATCTTAAGTACTTCCTGGAAGACGGATGGACTGGGATCTGGAAGTACGCGTCCTTCAGGTCCAGAGTACACATGAAGTCTTGCGGTCTCACTTTAAGTCTGACCGTGTCTGCCATCTCCATGCTGAATGGAGTCTGTTGGACAAACCCGTTCAGGGTCGAGAGGTCGATGACTGGTCTCCAGCCTCCAGACGCCTTCTTTACAAGAAAGAGACGACTGTAGAAGCCTGGGGACCCGTCTCCCACCTCTTGGAGAGCGTCCTTCTTCAACATGGTCTCGACTTCTGCCCAGAGGGCTTGCCCCCTTACCGATCCCATGGTAAGAGAGCTCAATGACACTGGCCTTGCTGTCAGGGGAGGTAGAGAGGATGTGAACGGGACGCGATAACCCTGAGCGATCACGGAAATCGTCCAGGTATCTGCCCCAAGTTGCTGCCACCTTGTCGCGCAACTTTGTAGGCATCCTCCCACTGCTGGACATGCAGGGGGACTGCCAATCTTAGCGTTTACGGACTCGGCCGCTACTTCTATGATTTTTACCTCCCCTGGAGGACTTCCTGCCCTTCCTGTCCTTGACGGGAAAGGGCTTTGATACCTTGGGCTTTGCTGCTGTCGTCTTTTTCGGTGCGTAAGAACAGGAGCAGGAGGGCGCACGCGCGCAAGGGAGTGCAGTGGCACTAAGTCAGGAACAGAAGCAAGACGGCGCGCAGGGGGACCCTGGTGCGTAAGAACAGGAGCAGGAGGGTGCACGCGCACCAGGGAGTGCAGTGGCACTAAGTCAGGAACAGAAGCAAGACGGCGCGCAGGGGGTGCCTGGCGCTTAAGGGATTGAGGCACAGTTTTGCGCTCAAGTCCCTTGTGCCCCGAAGGAACCGGTGCCTGTACAATGACAGGATCAGCATCCTTGAAGGGTGATGGCAGGACAGCAGGTCTGGAGGGTGACAGGTCAGGGGTTCCCGAAGGACAACTTTCCACCGAAGGAGATCGCGAATGATATTCGGAGAGGTCTAAGGTGGTAGCTGGCAGGATCGGAGAACGATGAGTCTCCTCCACAGAGGACTGCGGGGACGACGAGCCGGAAAGGTGCCTCCTAACTCCCTTGTGAGGAGAAGGAAGTCCTCTACGGCAAAGGAGAGGACGAGCCTTCCGCCTTATATGCCCTCTAGCAGCCGTGGGATCAGCAAGCTGAACTTCGTAAGGCCTCCGCAGAGGAGTCTCTGTAAGTGAACTCCCCCGGGGGGGAGAGTCACCAGCAGGAGAGACCGTGGGACTAAGTTCCACCCTCAAAAGATGTTCAGAGGGGGAATCAGAGCCTTCAGCTACCTCAGCAACAACAGGAGCAGTTTGATCAGACACACTGGAGGCCTCCGTTATAACAGCGTCGACGATAGACAGAAGATCTACGTCTGCTATCGCCGGCAACTGTTTAACAGCTGCTCCCAGCTGGATCATATCAAACAGGGCTTCCTTGGAGGGCGAACCCTGAAGCCCCAAGGAAGACCAAAGCTGTAACAAATCACGATTAGGCACAGAGAAATCAATATTCTCCTCCGAGGGAGGAGGGGCAGCTGCCTCACTATGGGAGGCAACTACCTCTCCCGCACCCCGGGATTGGTCAACAGAACAACGGTCTACGCTCCCCTTCGACAGCCTCTCGGAAGAGACCGATCGAGTGGGAGCTTCGGAGGAGGTTTGGGCTACAGAAGAAGAGGCCTTGGGATTTTCTCTCTTCAAAGAAGCCTTAGGAAAAGAAATATCCCTTTTGGACTTCTTCTTCCGGCGCAGGGCAAACCTCTCCCACTGGGAGGTAGACCACTCCCTACACTCACCGCATACATTACACTTTTCACACAGTTGGCCCCTACAATGAAGACACAAGGCGTGAGGATCTGTCTACCGCCGACATAAAGGTCCCACAAGGGCAGTCAGGTAAACCAAGAGACGTACGCATATTAATAGAGGCCAAATTCACACACTCTGTAGAAAGAAAAAGCAAAACAGATTAATGGCAGTCAAAGCGAGGGTGAGAGCAGACACGTCTGTTCTTCACCCGAGCCAAAAGCAAAGTGAAGTATTCACCGGTGTGTGTGAGGGGGGGGGGGGGGGTAGTAAGCTACCCCTCCCTAACCCCCGCTAACTAGCGGTGGGGTAGTAAACCCTCGTTAAAACTCTAATGGCTCGTCATTCAGCTCCGCCGAAGTAATAACCCATATTAAATAGCATGGTTTATATTCCAGTTACGGAACAACTGTCATTTGTCCTTACATATATACAAATCCTTCTTCAATTATAGGATACTCTTCCTTATGAGGAAGGAAGTCCCTGTTCCCACTGGCTGGAAACTTAACCCAGGGATATAGGACTTTGCTCTAGTGCTTAAGTCCTGATCCCTACACTTCATGAGCTATGAGTGAGGAACACCCGTGACCCGCACAGCCCGTGCAATCGACAGTATATGAGCTGGGCTCTCTGAGCTGTAACCAAAGTTATGAAATGTAGATGTTGTGGAGGATGTGTTAAAGAAGTAACAGATTTGCTTGGCTACAGCACACTCTCCCTCGTAAGAAATGTGGGGAAAAGACCTTAAGTGCTTGCGCACCCTGAAGTTGAAAGCAAAATGAGCTTACCTATCTCTAGATCAAGCTCAGCTGGCGAGGCTCTGACGCTGAGCCCAACGAGAGGGAGAAGGATGAAAAGAGAAGGCCAATCCCTCTTCACATTCACCACAAGTTTACTCACAACCTTAGCCCTTGATCCACAGATCCTGGTCCTGTAAAGGAACCAAGGAAGCTATATGACCAGCTGAGCAGCAAAAACAGGATCTACCATAAATGTGTCCATGGTCATATGTGACACATCCACCAGGTAATGGACTGTTAATGTAATTTGTTTCTCTCAAACCCCAACCCTGAGAACCTGTATCACAGAGTTCTTTTTGAAAGCTAACGAAGTTGCAAGACCTCGGGAGGTTCTGTTGCTCTGGCGGTAACTTCCCTCAGCCAAAGGGACATGGTATTCTTAGTTACCCTTTTCTTGATCCTTCCTGTGCTTATGAAGAGCTTCTGCTGGCAAGGTCTGGAAGGCTTGGTAAACTTTAAATAGCTCCTCACAGCCCTAAAAGGACACAGTGAAAGTTGATCAGGATCTTTGGTTACTGACCGAAGAATAGGAAAGTAATCGACAAAAATGTAGGATGCAATGACACCGGGTTTTGTGTCTTTGCCACAAACTCTGAGAGGAAGCTTAGACTTCCATCCAACCCCTTAGATGGGTGATCTCAAATGCCAGTCCATGCGGTTCACTTACTCGTTTGGATGATGCCAAGGAGAGAAGAAATACAGTCTTCAAAATGAGGTCCCCGTCAGATACTTGTTTTAGAGCCTCGTAAAGTCCTCCCTTCAAAGATCTTAAAACCTTTACGATGTCCCAGGATGGAGGACTGATTTCGACTGGAGGTAGGTTTCCTCGAAGCTCTGTATCAACATACAAATTTCCGAAGAAATGTCTAATCTGTTAAATCTAAAGACTTAACTTAAGGCTGAGCGATCACCTTTTACCACAGAAACGTTAAAGAATTTCTCCTTGAGGAGGTAAAACAAAAAAATCTGCAATCACAGGTATAGAGGCATCGAGTGGAGAGACACCCTTTGAACTTCACCAACCACAGAGGACGGCCAACTTTGCCTAGTAGAATACAGTCAAGGATTTTCTGAGATACCCAGACATCTGTTGTGCAGACGCTCTAGAAAACCCCTCTCAAAGAGGAGATACTGGATAGTCTCCACGTGTGAAGACCTAAGGATTCTTGGGAGCTGTGGATGCTGACGTGCAGATGCTACAGAATATGTGGAAGGTGTAGGAGTTCTCTTGATATATTCACTAGGAGATACAGTAGATCCGCTTACCATTCTCAATGTGGACAAAAGGGGGCAATCAGTATTACAACCAGGTTTGGGGTTTCCCTTATTCTTTTGAGAACCTTTCCTAAAAGGCAGAATGGAGGAAAAGCATTGGCGTTGAGGATGTCCTAACGATGCTGACAAATGTTCCTGAATGCCACAGCTGATCTGGTATCAGAGATAAGTACTGTACACTGAAAGTTTTGCATTCAGCAAGGTCGTGAGGTTGAACTCCTCAAAGTCATTACTTCTGTCACTATCTGAGGATTCAAAGACCATTCTCCACCAATGATCTCAATCCTGCTCAACTGGTCCAACACAATGTTCTTCCTGCCTGGAATGAAGTGGGCTAACAGAAAGATAGAGTTGGCCTCTGCCCACTCCAGGATCTTGACTGCTAGCTGACAAACTGAGGGAGATCATTTGCCCTTAGTTGTAGATATAATAGTGATATTGTTGATCATCAATACCACTAGGTGCCCCTGAAGCAGAAGAGGAAATTGTTGCAGAGCCAACCACGCTGCTTTCAGCTCCAGAAGAATTATATGCTCTACTCAATCTGCTGTCGATCAAGTCCCTGATGCTAGGCGGCTGTCTAGATGAGCACCCCATCACTAGTTCAAAGCACTTGTGAACAGCCTGAACTCAGGGAAATGAAGCAAATGGTGAACCTTTCCCGAGGTTTCTGCAGCTTAACTGCTGGTCTTTCTTGGAGTCCTTTCCCATGAATATCTTTGACTGTGGGTTATGTCAATGCTGAGACCAGGAGGTCTTCAAGCCCCACTGCATGTTACGCATGTGGAACTTTTCTCTGGCCACCAGTCGTTCCAAAGATGTCAGATGACCCATCAGTCTCTGCCACTGGAGAGCTGGATGGAGGGAGCACTGAAGGATGGGGGAGAGATACTTGCAGAAAATAACAAATCTGTTCTTTCTGGAGTTTTGAACCTGGACTGCTTGATGTACAGGTTCAATGCCGAGAGGTCAGTGACAGGTCTTCAGCCTCCAGACAAGCATTGTTGACCATCTTCTGTACCTTCAGCAATAGGGCCAGGTGTTTTATCGACCTTTTCCAATACGATGACGACACTGTCAGAGGAGGAATAAAAGGAGGGGGACAGTTGATGAATGAGAGGAGCTATCCAAATGACAGGGCTTGGGCTGTCCAATGATCCTCCCTAGGGAGCCACCATCTCCTCCAATTCCTCTACAGGCATCCACCCACTGGTGGTAAGGGGGGGGGGGGGATCTCTACCTCTACCTCTTCCCCGATCTCTTGAGCGGCCTGAAGTCTAACGGCATTGAAAGTAGACCGGGGGTTTCTTTAGGATGGAATCTGGACAGGTTATTTCTCTAGCAATTGCTCTCCCGGGCTGCGGTGACCTTGATGAAGTTGCCGTCTGGCTTGCGGATGATGGTTGCTGCTTAAATGAGATGGTCCTCTAAAAGAAAGAGTAATGAGTGTCTTTCCTCCAATCTTCTGTAGCAGAAGGCATCTCCTCTGGTGGGAAAAGGGAAGAGATTTCAAGAGGAACATTTCTAAAGACTAGTCACTCTTGTTTACTAATCATATGGTAGTGGGCCCTAACAACCTCCCCATATTTGAGCCCCCAGTTGGCCCACTGACTGGTGGCCTGGAATATCAGATACTCCAATGCTTTGGCACCAGACAACACAATCTCTAAGGGCCTTTCTCTTCTTAGCATCCTAGAGATCCTCTTTGTTATCGAGAAAACTAATGGTACCTGTCCAGTTATCAAGCCAGGACGATGCTTGCAAAGCATTCAAGGTAGCAGCCTCCATGTTGGTAGCCTCGGGCTGTGAAAAGGAAATTGGGATAGAAGCAAGTCTATCTGTAGAACAACCTGGAGTTAACTTCACCACTGCTGGGTCCAAAGGAAGGGGGGGGGGGGCTAGGATCATCATCAGCTACTCTGTAATATAGATATCAGTACTAGCTGTGAGGACTTTGACAATCTCAAGGGGTCTTTCTCGCCGGCTACTTGATCTTCTCCTTTCCATATGACATCCTTGGCCATATCAGTCCAAGGTAGTTTAAGGCTTGGTTTGGTGCAGAGGAAGCTGACTACGGCCCGCCTATCCCTCATGGAAGAGGGGATAGTCTCCCTGATGCCATTTACTGAACACATGGTGTGTAGACCCCTGAGAAACACTGACAACCCATCTCCTTCATCAGCCAAGGAGTTTTCAGTTTTGTAGAGAGGAGAAGTTCCATTGAAGATTCTGCCGAACCTTCCTCTGAAGGGATCTTGTCTTTGACTACTTACACTATTTGTGACAAGGATGGAATGCTTCCAAATTCAGGCGATTTCTGAACAACGGACTGGTCTCTGGTTGCTTGGGGCCGATATCTTCTTTGAAGTCTTCGAGTCCTTGCTCTACTTTTACAAAGCTCCTGATGGAAAGAGAGATGGATGACCTGAAACTGAGTCAAGAATTCGAGTCTTCGAAGTCTTAGGTAAAAGCAACCAAGGTCTAGGAACATATTGGATATGATCGTCCGTGAATGTAGTAAGAATTAAACAATAGTTATCTGGAAAAGAGATTTCTCTTGGACACTAGGAACCTGTGTTTGTCCTTGATTTTAACGACTCCTCTAATATGGATTCTAAACCTGCAACAATGAGGGTCCCTCTTGACTGCAACAAAATTACACAGAAAGAGGCAGAAGACTGATTCTGATGTCCTACTAAGTACAGAGTCTTCTCCAGACAGGGAAGAATCCACAAAGTCCGAATCTTGCAGTTAGACTGCGCCTGATAAGGTCAGATTCTCTACACTGCAGGCGAATCTAGAGGAGTGGCGATGGGAGATGTCTTTGGGTGATGCAGAATCTAAGGGGATCTTACCTTAACCAGGAGTCTTTCTCTTTGCTGGAAAGAGGAACTCATCTGTAGTAGCCTGCAGAATCTTCTTGTGCTGGTGAATTACAGCATCATACTTGATTCTCCGCCGAGGAATCTTTGGGCTGCTTTGCAGAAAAACGGTCCGAGCATGAGGGCTCTCTTGGAGTGGTAGGGTGCATGGCAATGCCTACACAAAGGCAAAGGGGGAGTATACTTTGACCACAATAAACTCCCTTGACTGTACGTCGAGGTAAGTGTTACATGGTCAGCCACCTACCCAAAAAGGTAGCAAGCTCTTCTTAGGGATTGTGACTGTTGTTTTCTCTCTCCCAGAAGGGTTGGCAAGTTCAAATGAGAGGAACAAGGAGCATTGACTCTCAAGCAAAAGGTCAATACTATTCCCATAGGTCACTCCCGACTGGCCAACGCATTGCCGAGGAAGTAAACATCTCAATTTGATTGATGTTGAGACGTGCATCAATTTAAAAGCAACTGTTCTGTAGGTTGGGGGGAATCCTGTACTCTAACTGCCTTCAATTCAGTGGGAGTTGGCCGTATAAGTATGCTTACAGATGGGTAATATCAGGGTAGTCAGTATTCCCTAGAGGGAGATGGGATTACAGCGAATCTCCTTGAACAAGAGACCAGTCGCTAGAGACCGATTGCACACGGCTACTTATAAAAGGCAAGACTAAGACGTATCTTCCATCCATTGTTGGAATGATAATGTATGCATAAGTCCACATACAAACCAGTAACACAGATCGGGGAGGTGGGACGAACATAAGAGCATGAATGATTAGTTGTGCCTGGAACTCGATTGGAGAACATTGATCAACCTTCGCAATCGAGACCTACTTCTTCCTATGACCGAGATCGCTTAGAAATAACGAATATGTTTGTATTTCTTCATTTCCGATCAGCAAAACTGGCATAAGTTCTGAACGTTCCATCCCAGAGAACAGACTTGCTTATGCAAAGTTTCGGAGTCTAAGTGTTTCAAATAGTAAAACGGCCGATCCAAAAGTTAGGAAGGAACTGCCAGGAAAAAAGAAGAGTCTACTTGAGAGTAGACTACCTATGTCTGGTTGTGGTAAGGTAGGAGGGTAATGCATAATCTGCCTTCCCGTAAGGAATACAACCATTGAAGCTCATGATTTATTAGAACGGAGTGATTTATTAGAATGGAGTTCTAATTGTGTAAAAGTACCCTGTACATAGACCTTGTCGGCAGAAAAGATCACTTGTCAGCACATGGTTGCCTAAGCGCAACTTCTTTGCATCCGGGAAAGTGTTCGAAAACGAGCCTGAGCCCGCTTATGGGAATAATGTGTGGTGAATCGCAACATCATTGCACAAAATGCACCCACGAAAAGTACGTGCATCTAACTCAGCCTTTTGGGCGGGACAAGCGTCCTCGTGAGTGAATACTTGCTTGCTATCGTTCATAAAAGTAAGCAGAGGCTGACACTATCTCCTTGAGACTGCAGGCTTGCAAAAAATAACCTTGCGAGGGTATGTCTCAAAAGCCCACTGTGTGAGTGCTCTCAAGAGCTCTACATTCCATTGGGAAAACAAGCCCAAGAAAGTAACCCCAAAGGATTACATTTTGCAAAACTCGTTGTGCCCTGGGGTACAATGATGGCATTCGACGGCCGCAAGCGATCGGCAGTAAACCGTATTTGCAGAAACAACCCTGAGATTTTGTATTGCCGAACGAGCATGTGTAAAAGATGACATTTTCTTTAGTCTTTTACGGGATTTTAGCAAACACCTGTAGTTGTGTAAACCTCCTCAGGGAGAAGCATACAGTCTTGCAAGTAAAGGTTTATTGACTCAGAATGCCAAGAACACAAACACTAGGCAGGTTTGTTCGAGCTTGCCAGTGAACACCTGTGAATGCTATCGAGCACTTGTTGTACTATGAGGAACAAGAAACAGACCATAGGCAAGTAATGGTTTATCCACGAGACAGGTGAATGACATGAACTTCTGCGGACGGAAAGGTAGCGTCCCGCTGGCCAGGTGACCGACCGACCGCAGACTGATGATATTGGCTGGGCATTTGTGCTCCTTTACGTTAACATCCTGATACATACAAAAGCCCAAATTTAACATACAATAATGAATAATACATGAGATAAAAGAGCAGATGGTTTTACACATGACAAAATAAACATCAGTTATGTTACGTTGACAGGAAAATATATACAAGAGTAAAAGGAGAGCTGAATTGACAATGAAGCGTTGTAAGATGTTGTCCTTATTGTACCTAAAGACACAAAGTCAGCAACAAACCCGTTGAGTTAAAGCGTATAAGACTCGTCAATGAAAAAGGCTGTGACCGTACGCAGTCAGCAGGCATCACGAGACTCATTTTGTACCCTAAGGGTACAGCGGCAATGAGTAGGAATTGCAAGCAATCACCTAACTCCTTCTTTGCCAAAATGCGAAGAGCAAGAGCTGGGCATAGAAGAATCCAATTCCCACACGGGATTATTGCTGCACAGTGGATAGTGGAGGTTAACTCCCCCTCAGAAGGGAAACTTGTCCAACACCTGGAGTCGGACTTCCCGGCAGTGCTCTCTGCTTCCAGTCAACAAGCTTTGTTCAAGTTGTAGGTCGGCATCGAGAGCTGCCTGTGAAATGTAGCCGAAGACAGTTTCTGGGTTCACCCCATAAGGGATCCTTCAGACAAGATAACCTGGACTCTCGTTCCTATGCCAGGGCTGCCAGAATGAAGGTGAGCAGAAGCAGAGAGTGCTGTAGTAAACTGTAAGACTCTCGCAACCTTCCTAGGCGAGGAGACCCAAAAGCCCCAAAGTAGGTAAGAGTCACCGTAAGCGGCAATGAAAGAGACTTCCCTCGGAGGTGAGCACTGTTGCTTCGCTAAGGGAAGCAAAGAGTTCACAAGAAAGGGTAATCCAAGATCACCATCTGAAAGATAAAAAGAACTTTTAAACTCTTAGGCCAGTTTCTTTTAATTGTAAACCAGTTAAAAAGTTTTGGCAGGAGATGAAGACTACGTCTTTATTCTACAAACCCGAAATAAAAAGTGATGATTGTTTACTAGTGCTTGTGTGATCTGGGTGGTTGGTTTACCCCCGATAACCACCTAGCTAACGAAGGGTAGTTACACCTCGCAAAAGCTATCGACTAATAATACTCTTAAGTAAAGAGCGGAGGGTTTGTAAATAGTGAAGGAACAATGTCACTTTAGATAGCATAATCACAGCCAAGTAACCTATTCTAGGGTTCCAGGTCTTTCTCTTTGCTTACCATTGAGATTCTACTTCAGTAAATAGAATAGCCCTTCTTAATTCATAATTGTTTAACATACAAACCCATAATTAAACCATATGCCTTATTTACATGTAAAAAACTTGAATAATTTCTTACCTAAACCTAGGAGGACGAAAACCAAGGTCTTTCTGTACTGCAGCTTTGGTTACTATTAATTAGGCGGTAGTATAATGTGACTGCTTCCCGCAGGATGTTGCAGAGCTGTTCATGCCTTTTGTTCTGTTGGATTAATAAATTGGTATAACTAATTTATAACAGATAAAACTAATTTATAACAGACAAACATACAAAAAGGAATTGGTATAAAAATTGATGTTGAAGACACCTTTACCAGGTGAATGAATATATATAGGGAGGGAATTAGTTATAACACAACCTTTTTCCCTCGGCAGCCGAGAACGTATTTCTATATCTGATCATATCCTCTCGACGTTCCGAGTATCTGCACCTGTATATCGAGATCTACAGAATTCTGAGTGATTAACAGAGATACGCATGAGATAAGTAAGGGAAGGGAAGGTAACATAAAGGTAAATGAGTTGTAGGTAAGAGTAGGTGTGGTAAAATTAGGTAAAGAATAGGTATGGCAAGAGTAGGTATAAGGGCAGGTAGCTTTAGGGTAGGTAAGGGCAGGTAAATGGAGGGTAGGTAAGGTAAGAGCAGGTAAGGTAGTGTAAGGCTAAGTAAGGTAAGAGGAGGTAAGGTAATGTAAGGCTAAGCAAGGTAAAGGATAGGTAAAAAGGCTAAGTAAGATGAAAACTAGGAAATGAAAAAGCTAGGGAAAGGTAAGGCTAGGTAAGGTAAGGCTAGGTAAGGTCAAGGCTAGGTAAGGTCAAGGCTAGGTAAGGTAAGGGTAGGTAAGGTAAGGTATGGATAAGCAAAGTATGTTTAGGAAAGGTAAGAGATAGTGGAGTAAGGGTAGGTAAAGTCAAGTTGGGTAAGTTTAACTATAGGATATGTAATGTGAGGTTAGGCAAGGGTTAGGTAAAATGTGGGTAAGTAAATTAAGACTGGGTAAAGCCATAGTATACAAAGTGTGGGTAGGTAAGGCAAGAGTTTATTGTCTTCGTCATTTGGTTTTATTCACTGCTTTAATGCCTAATCTAATTTAGCATTAAGTTACCAGAACCGAACAAACAATATACAGCTTAGGCTATGAAATTCACTTTATCTTTCTAGTTTCACACCATGAAATAAGACCCCTTTAACTGTAAAACCATATCAATATCAACTTAATTATTTCATATTACCTTCACAGTCATAGGAAACAGAAGAATGACACCACTAATTCAGTCATTAATAGGTAGCCGTATAAAATGTGACGGGAACACCACGACGGATCTCTTGCGTCACAACTCACAAAATGTAAACAAATATTGTTCTTCTTCTTCTTCTTCCATTTTAGTAGGAGATCTGGCCCACTTCTTGGAGCCAATGTACTCCCCTGTAAATATGATACAAGATAGAATATTAGATCTGATCAATACAGTTGACAAATTTTAATTGTTAGTCTGTTAGTAAAAGTTAACTCCTTCACCGAATGTTATGAATGATATGTTCACTCACCCACTTGAGGCTTAGTACCTTTAATTCAAACAATATCCATGCTCCCCCCTTCCATTGATATTGTTTTTATAGTGCAAAATATATATATCACACTTTATTAAAACCATTTCCATTTAAATACATTTACATTTATTTATATTTAAAACAACCTCCTGTTGTTTGTCTAAGACAAAATCGTTGCATTAAATGTAGTCTCTTTACAAAAGAACATGTATGTGGGTTTAGAGACTAAATTTCATCTTGATTCCTCTGTTGGATAATTAATTTTACGGATGATTATAATGTGTTTAGTAAATTAGTTTTGGTTAGAAATGTTATAAGAGCTATGTTCATCGTCATCGTCCTCTTCTTCTTCTTCTTCTGTGTATTTCAGGGCTGCCACTTTTCCGGTCCTATACTAAAGGGGAATCCTATTCTCTAAAAGACATTTCGTAATTGATATTATCGAATACATTCCAAAAATCATTGTTTTTTATTGTCAAATTCACATTATCGAAGCGAAATTTAACTGCCTTTCACTTATACCCTAATCTCAATCATCCTAACCCCATCATGTTCCATAAAGTTTGCACTGAATTGTTGGTATAAACTGAGACTAGAACTAGCAGTAATGAGGTTGATAGCAGTGGAGTAAAATATTATTATTGAAAGATATATATATATATATATATATATATATATATATATATATATATATATATATATATATATATATATATATATATATATATATATATATATATATATATATATATATATATATATATATATATATATATATATATATATATATATATATATATATATATATATATATATATATATATATATATATATATATATATATATATATATATATATATATATATATATATATATATATATATATATATATATTGAAAGAAGAGGGATAGGAGATACTTGTATGTATAGTAACTGGAGATATATCATTTAATATTCAGTCAACTCATAGAATATTACGCCGTCACTGTGCGTTGTCTGCACTGCATCTTTGAGAGAGAGAGAGAGAGAGAGAGAGAGAGAGAGAGAGAGAGAGAGAGAGAGAGAGAGAGAGAGAGGGGGGGGGTTATTCTTCGTAATAATAAGGCCTGATATCAGTAGCTGACATGTCTAGACACAAAGTTCTATAGATATTAAAATAGTTTGTTAGAATTAGTATGGATTTAAAGGAAGGGACTCACAAAGTCTTAGTAAATAACCCTGAAACATGATAATAATGTCTTTATGATCCTAATGACGAAGAAAATGACCTTATTTCAATATACTAAAGTCTTTCCATTCAACCTCTATAAAAAATGCTTTAAAGTCTGATTTCTCAAAATAAGAAAATCGTGTTTATCAAAAATTGTCATCTTTAGCGGTAAATTCCATACACTGATAAAATATTACTTATTGAAAAAAGGAGTCCACCAATAGGCATTTTTCAAAGTAAGCTACAACTTTTATAGGACACTTATCTCTGAGGTTGTTTATAAAACTCACTAAATAG
Organism: Palaemon carinicauda; assembly: GCF_036898095.1. Taxonomy (NCBI): domain Eukaryota; kingdom Metazoa; phylum Arthropoda; class Malacostraca; order Decapoda; family Palaemonidae; genus Palaemon; species Palaemon carinicauda. The sequence goes on from NC_090767.1 coordinate 18,979,000, forward strand.
ACATTTCATCATTTATTTTCTATATTATTTTTCCACACCTTGTATTCTTAAACATGATTTTAGATTTTTAGGTTATATATATATATATATATATATATATATATATATATATATATATATATATATATATATATATATATATATATATATATATATATATATATATATATATATATATATATATATATATATATGTGTGTGTGTGTGTGTGTGTGTGTGTCTTTAATCGTTTGTTGAGAGAAATTGACTCGTTCGCCAACAGCAGCCCATAATTCAGAGAAACCCTCAGACCCTCTTAACTTATAATTTCCTTAGCTGATTCATCCTCCACTGTGATTGGTGGTTGTATGTGACGTCATGTAATTGTATTTTTATTAATGAATTTAACTGGTCAGTGGTGAAATATCTATATTAATTGCATATAAACCATGATTTAAAAATTATAATATTCATATAAATAAACTTATAAATGTTAATACTTTTGTAATAATTAAATAATAAAACTTCTTGAAGAGTATAGGGTAAATAAATAAGTTATATTCGAAGGAATTCTTGACTGTGTTCTGGCTACGCTGCTAGATGTACGTGTGTTTGTCTGTTAAGCTTTTGTAAGCGAAGGAAACCACCAGTCACAACCGAAGAAGTTAAAGTAGACCAGCTATTATTATTATTATTATTATTATTATTATTATTATTATTATTATTATTATTAATATTATTATTAGCTAAGCTGCAACCCTAGGTGGTAAAGCAAGATGCTATAATCCCAAGGGCTCCAACAGGGAAAAATAGCCCAGTGAGGAAAGGCAATAAGGATATAAATAAACGATTTGAGAATTAATGAACAATTAAAATAAAATATTTTAAAAAAATGACCAACATTAAAACAGATATTTCATAAATCAACCATAAAAAGATTTACGTCAGCCTGTTCAACATAAAAACATTTGCTGCAAGTTTGAACTTTTGAAGTTCTCCCGATTCAACCACCCTAAGATTAGGAAGATCATTCCACAACTTGGTAACAGCTGGAATAAAACTTCTAGAATACTGTGTAGTATTGAGCCTTGTGATAAAGGTTTCTAAAGGCTACTCATGAATGGAATGGACAACAGACAATGACATTGCTCTGTCGAGCAGGACAATGCCCTAGAGACTGACCATGTATACATATGATCAGCACTCAAGCCCCGCTCTCTCTACCAAAGCTAGGACTAAGGAGGGCCAGGCAATGGCTGCTGATGACTCAGCAGATAGACTTCTAGGCTCCCCCAAACCCCTAACCTTAGCTCACAAGAATGGTGAGGTTGCAACGACTAAAGGAACTAACGAGTTTGAGCAGGACTCGAACCCTAGTCTGGCGTTCACCAGTCAGGGACGTTACCACATCGGCCATCACAACCCTAACCACTGGAGCTGTTGGGTTACTTGAACCTAAACAATTCGGTGAAGAATTTATAAGAAATTTATTACTTTGGTTAAATCAACTAATGGTTTTCTCTTGCATATTATGAATTTGTGTTATGTTCTGCACAGTTGCAACATTTGGGAATCATTTGAACATTATATCTTGAATGTTTTGCGAGCATCCCTTCAAGTCGAGCCACGCTTCACCTCTCTTCGCTTAGCCCATACAATTCACTCATCGTTTAATATGAGTTCGAGATCCAAACACTATGGAATACCAAACATAATCATTTTGGTTGATTTCCCTTCATCCTTAGGTATTTCCAAATTAGTCCCACCAAACCCAGCGGTAGTTACATACTTCACAGTCTTTTCTTCATCTTTAACAGTGGCCACTTTCCTCTTGGTAATGGTAGACGAGACTATTTAGCTATGGTAGGCAGCTCTTCTAGAAGTACACTCCAAAATGAAACCATTGTTCTCTAATCTTGGGTAGCGATATAGCCTCTGCACCATGGTCTTCCACTGTCTCTTGGGTTAGAGTTCTCTTGCTTGAGGGTACACTCGGGCACACTATTCTATCTTATTTCTCTACCTCTTGTTTTGTTAAAGCTTTTATAGTTCATACAGGAAAGGTTTATTTTAATGTTACTGTTCTTGAAATATTTCATTTTTCCTTGTTTCTTTTCCTCACTGAGCTATTTTCCCTGTTGGAGCCACTGGGAGTAATGTATCCTGCTTTTCCAACTAGGGCTGTAGCTTAGCAAGTAATAACAATAATAATAATAATAATTTCTCCAAGTTTACCTTCCTTGAACAATACTTCAAACTCATGGTAGCTTCCTTATAGCTTAAATGTTCGCTGTCCACACCATTTATGAAGGGAATTATAGTACTAGACTTTTCTGTAATCAATATTATCAGGCAGAGCATCATTCGCTCTACCATCTAAAAATGAATATAATGTACAATATAGTAAATAATAATTTGGTTGAGAATACGAAAGTTTAATTTTGTACTGTTACAAATAACTTCTGATTTCAAACCTGAAAGTACTATTCCTATGTTATATAAAGCTCATAAAACAATAATTTATGCAATCATTAATTTTACTCTTTTTTCAAACAATTTTTAAATTAATCCTAATTTTTTTTATATCTGAAAATGTCTATATTTGAATTTTTCAATGTGTTTATAGCTAGTAGATTGGCCATGGCAGCAGCCACCCATTGAGATACCACCGCTAGAGTTATTTCCTTTGACTGGGCAGACAGTACTACATTGGATCATTTTCTCTGGTTACGGCACAATAACAATCAAACAGTTGTTTTGTTTGTATGGAAGGATTGCCTTAACTACATATATGCTCAGTATAATCATATACTGTAGTTGTGTGCTTAAGTGAAATCAGTCGTAGCTCAGCCCTCAAAGAGGAAGGGCGTCTCAGCTTGCCCAAGAATCGGCTTACCTGGCACAGGGGACACCAGGCTCCCTTGCCTTGCCTACCATGAGCTCTTACAGCCTGACTTTCATCTGCAATACCATCTACAAATCCAATGACCTCCCCTGCCAGGGCTTCTGCCCACCAGATTCCGAGGAAAGGTGCATTCCATGTCACAGATACTCTTATTCAAGAGATTATGTATGGGGCCATATCACACTCAAATAGAATATTAAGGTAGACTTGAAAGCCTGCCATTATCAGATTGCACTCTATTCCATGATGCACTCTTCCTGAATTTGACTCATAGGAGAAGGGAACCGCCTCTCTACAAGAGCAGAATTTTCCCCAAGGAGGAATCCAGATATTCCAGATAAAACCACTAGAGAACAAATTATTCACATGCATGAGGGCTGGTTTGGAGGTGCAGTCCTCCCACCTCCAAGCAAGAAGATGACCGGGTCTACAAAAGCCTGTGTCAGTGCCAACAATGTCAAACCATTGCAGGCTGAGCCTTCCCTGGAAGACTAACCTACTCCCAGCCACAGCCTGCCACCTCCAGACCCACCTGCCTCTAGCCTAACTCTGGCTTCATCGGACCTACCAGCCTCCAGCTTGGACCAAGAAATAACCAATGCAGCTACTCCAAACCCAACTCCTGCCCAACTGACATCCAGCCCACCTTCCTCTGCTGCGGAAAACTGAGGAACCCACTGAAAATGTCCCGCTCGAATCTGAAGGGATTCACCACCGAGACTGTAATTGCACAGTATGTCTCACCCAGCTGTTCGATGAAGCCACTGCAACAATCTCAAGCTCTCTGTCAGTCGCTGCACCTTTGCCCAAGTTCAAGGTCCAGCCCACTAAAGGAAAACCTTCCTATGCCACAGTTGCCGCCCTTGCTTCTGCCAACTCCTAATAAAATTTCTCAACTCGACCAAACCGCAAAGGGGAGCTCATTTTCACCCCCAAGAATCAGGAGAGTATCAGTTTCCTCCTGGAAGAAAGCTCACTGGAGTTTCTAGATCCGGCCAAGAAGCAGCGCAAAGTCGTTATCTCCAGATACCCAATCTCCAGGCCGCTAGATATAGCCTCCTCTGTCAACTACATCGCAAAGATCAAGATGAAGTTCCTGTCAACAACATAATCACTACAGTCAATGGGACCAAACCCCCTACCCTCGACTTAGGAATATGGGTCACCTTCCCCATCACTGACTACATTCCTGAGCTGCTTCGGTGCTACCATTGTCAATGGTATGGCCATCACCATGAGCACTGTGGAGGACCCAATATTTGTGGAGTCTGCAGCCAACGCCAACCCTCACAAGAAGGCATAGATGCCCACAAGCGAGGTCAAACCACCCAACCGAGATGTCCAAACTACTCTCGCTCCCACCTTGCATGAAACAAGAGGTGCTCTGAGCGCCTAAAGAAGATTGCAGCCATGCAAGGCACTCATACTGGCAACACACTTAAACCACAGAGAATTCCCAGAAAGAGACACCGCCATCCACCTGCCGTCACTCCAGATCCTGTCATCCGAACCACCTCCACTCCTGATCCGGCCACCGTGGCTACTACCGTTCCTGACCCTGTCATCCAGAGAGCTCCAGTGCCCTCACTTCATCCAAATCCTTCCCCATCCCAATTCTCCCCTTCAATCACCCACCAGCTAAACACCTTGCCCTTGTAAGACTTAATCCCAATTGCCATCCACCTTTTCACCCGGGTCTCATCCCTTCGAAATGTACCGGATCCCCTTCAGACCTCAAGTCATATCCTCCCTTTCCCCCCAAACCAACCTCACTGCCTCACCATCCCTACAGCAGCTATAATTTCTTACACTTAAAACTGCTCCTTTCCTCTACTACTAATTGCTCTTCTCTCCTCTCCTAGTCTCTCTTACTCACTGGGACTTGCTTCTATACCACTATTCTCTACTGCCAAAGCCTTTCCTTACGTCTTTGAATCGGATCGATTTTGGGTGCTCGTAGGAAGAGCTCCACACCCGTGCAGAGCAGAGGCACTCTTTGAGTGTCCTCATATATCTACTTTGACTCAATGCTCTAGGGGTAGAGCAGAAGACCTCTTTGAGTGTCCTTATATAATTACTTTGACACAACGCTCTAGGTGCAGAGCAATAAAACACTACACATCCTCATTAACTGAAATGACTTGGGAGAAACTTCCGGGCCCAATCTATAGCAAGTGTGATAATAAAAACAAGAATTATTTCAAAATATTACAGCAAAAACATTAATTTTGATAACAAGGATTGTTTACATCTTTGCCAAGAGATGATATGTTTACATATTCATTAATGGCGAAGATGTAAATTTGTAAGCATTGTTAAAACTCACCTATTGTTCAATTCTAATACTTTCTTAAACAGAAATACAGCTTATTTCATAAAATAAAACAAATATTTTAGCAATAATTCTTTCTCTTAGGAAATATGAAATATCCTTCAATAGCATACCTTAATAATGAGGGAGTTATTTGATCCTAAAATTGAGGTTAACGACGGCAGACCACGCACGGTTCATCACTTGCTTTAGAAAGTATAAACATAACAATGGAAAATATAATTTGCTGTTTTTATTTACAAATATGATACAATTAAGCAAAACACCAATATAATCAAAATTCGGTCTATTTCAAATATAGTTGTAATTTTTCACTACAGTAAATGGATATACAGTATACAGCGAGAGGTGAAACAAGCTGGGTGGGGAACGAGGTAAATGGGGTGAGGTACGTACAGTGTAAGGGATTTGAAATCTTAGCTCCATAAAAATCCTTAATTACAAATGTGGTTTATTATTCAATAGGTATTGCGGTTATCTCTGCCGCGTGTAGGTGAAATTGTGAAGTGTGATCTCGCGTAAAAAGAGGGCTGACTGTGCATAATATATACATGATAACCGGATGGATTAAACTATACTGTTGGTGCAAGTGGCGTGAAAATGAAGTATAATTACAAATTCTATAGCTTTGATTTTACAGGCAGCGATGGACTACAATTTCTCTTCTACTAAACCCAGTGATTCAGTGTAGACTTTAGATTCCAGAGTCCACAAAGACAATCATATCAGCCTATGTGTACAGGAATGAATGAATGTACATATACTGCACCACTATCTCATCCATTACTATTAGGAGGAGTAATAAATACTCTTTCCTATTCAAAGATATTCTTCTTTGATGAAGTTGAAAATAGACTGTATAAACCATAAAATATTTGGGTTTTTTTACTTACTATTACAATGAACTGCAGACTTGATATCTGAAAGTAATATGTTTATGTTATATAAAGCTCATAAGACAATAAATACTTAAAATCTTAATTTTATTCTTTTATCAAATTATTTTTAAATAAATATCTATTCCTTTTTATAACTGGAAATGTTTTTATTTGAATTAATCGGTTGGTTTAGTACGAGACACCACACCACTCCGCAACTTGGAACACTGCTGGTCAATGAATGGACAATTTTCTATTCAAAAACGGATTTTAGGGTGAGATGATCATGTCGTCCTGATGGATGTTCCCTCCGGCAGCTTCCTACTCTATAATATTTCTGCGATTGATATTATAAGAGAATTACCGTCAGCTATAAAGGGGTTCTAACCCACAGACTGTCCAGGACAAGAGCCCGTGTCATGCCACGAGGCAATCTTCACTAACGAGCTAACTAACCAATCAACCTATATAATCATTGTCATTTTTCAACAATCTTACCTTTATTTAACCATCAAATTAGGTGTCAGAGAACAGACTCCTGTAGGAAGGGCTAGACATAGAACCAAAAAACCTTTCCTTTCCCTACCTGTCTTTTCTCTTCTCAAACTGAGTCTAATACTCTCAGTGTTACCAGATCTTAATTGTGAAATTGTGTTAGACTCCGATGAAAATTAGGCTGAAGTTAAGCTAAATTATGCTATATTTTTTGACGTAGTTATACCAAATTTCTATTGTAGTTTCCATAGCAAATATCATGCAGAAAATGTCTTAATAATTAATACTTCATTGATGTTTTATTCCAAAATTTGATTGTCTGAACTGTAAACACCAACCAAAATATATATGATAATGAAGGGATTTTATTAGGAACAATTATATGACTGACAAAAGAAGATCTTATTGAAAACAATGGCTGAATTAGAAGAAAACAAAATATATTGTGAAGGTATTTATTCGTGGATTTGATCATGTCATGTGTTAGATGAAATTTAGTCCATTCATCTGCTTTTATTTTGTTGCAAAGATTATGGAGCGTTCATCCGAAAATAAGCTCCTGTCGTTGACTTCGGCCGGTGTTATTAAATACTTTCTATCTTTTCATTAACATTAATTATTGACAAAACATCTGAGGGAGAAATTTAGGTTAGTAAATAAGGTTTGATTAAAGTAATGTCTTTGTGGTATAAACAATACAAATAAATTGTCTTTGCAGTATGAACAGTACAATTTGATCCGACGCACATTATAAAAACTTTGTAGTAGAGGTGACTCCTGCCATGAATGATGATCAAGATGCACAAATCCTTTCGACATTTCGAGCTAAGCCACCCCACTTCTAAGCTTTTGGGATTAATCTTATTATTGATACTAACACGTGAAGATGCTGTAGTGTTATTGGGAGCAGAACTGATTCTGTACTTCACAAAAATGAGCAGATAATGTAACATTTTCTGTGTTAATACATGCGTGGAAAGTTTAGTACTACTCAGAATGATATTTACAACTAACAGAGAAGGAAACAAGAATATATTGAATTCTGATTTTTTCCATAAATTTAATTTTAAAAGCATCAAATATGTAGTATTTCATATTTATTTTATTTATATTTATCAAAATTATTGTTTTTCAGCTTCAGACTACTTCTTCTCTCAATAATGGTAGTTTAAGACACTCGCGGTCATTTTTTTTTCATCGTATAGATATGAAAATCTGCAATGATCCTTCTCTTTATCCTTTCAAATGACACGACTTTGTATTTGAAGGGAAAAGTTTATGGAACTGGAGATATTCATCAGTTTTTATAATCATATAATAAAAGTAATAATAATTTCATATCAAAACTGGTCTTAGTCTCTCTTCAATTGATTGTGGATTTCAATCTACCATTATCGAGAGAATAAATAATAAAAGATTAAAATAAGATATTTTAATAACAGTAACACCATTAAAGTAGATATTTCATATATAAAATAGAAAAACCTAAATAAGTCAGAGAAATATGATAGTATGTTGTACCCGAGAGTGAACCTTCAAGATGGATGAGTTGCGACCCATCTCAGAATCTGCACCGTGTTGGAATATTCCCACTTGGCGCTGCGCAATGTGAAGATTCCCAGATCGCGCGACCAAGTTGGAATATTCTCACTTGGCGCTGCGCAATGTGAAGATTCCCAGATCGCGCGACCAAGTTGGAATATTCTCACTTGGCGCTGCGCAATGTGAAGATTCCCAGATCGCGCGACCAAGTTGGAATATTCTCACTTGGCGCTGCGCAATGTGAAGATTCCCAGATCGCTCGACCAAGTTGGAATATTCTCACTTGGCGCAGCGCAATGTGAAGATTCCCAGATCGCGCGACCAAGTTGGAATATTCCCACTTGGCGCTGCGCAATGTGAAGATTCCCAGATCGCGCGACCAAGTTGGAATATTCTCACTTGGCGCTGCGCAATGTGAAGATTCCCAGATCGCGCGACCAAGTTGGAATATTCTCACTTAGCGCTGCGCAATGTGAAGATTCCCAGATCGCGCGACCAAGTTGGAATATTCTCACTTGGCGCAGCGCAATGTGAAGATTCCCAGATCGCGCGACCAAGTTGGAATATTCTCACTTGGCGCTGCGCAATGTGAAGATTCCCAGATCGCGCGACCAAGTTGGAATATTCTCACTTGGCGCTGCGCAATGTGAAGATTCCCAGATCGCGCGACCAAGTTGGAATATTCTCACTTGGCGCAGCGCAATGTGAAGATTCCCAGATCGCGCGACCAAGTTGGAATATTCTCACTTGGCGCTGCGCAATGTGAAGATTCCCAGATCGCGCGACCAAGTTGGAATATTCTCACTTGGCGCAGCGCAATGTGAAGATTCCCAGATCGCGCGACCAAGTTGGAATCTTATTTTAGTTGCTGTGGAGTGAAACAGATTCACGTAAATAGGCCGACTGTCTCGTTTACCTTATATGGCAATAGGTGTGTTAATAGTATAAGGTTCTATATGTGATCTCCTCGTCGTCTATGCAGTGATCAGGCCATTATATAAAGTCAGGTCATTATATGTGTGTTTCATTTGTTTCCAAGGCGTCTTAGTTATTGTGGTATGGAATTGCCACCCCTATCTGTCACTGTGTTTAGGCCACTTAAAATTGTTGAATATCAGCCTCTAATTCACAAACAATGGGGTAGGTGTTTTAGTAAATTAACTAATATCATTTTTTTATGCATTTGGTATTTTTTAAACAGTGTGTATGTTAATTTTATAATGATTCAAAGCACCTTTAACACACCATCAATTGTCATAAATTACAAATGATTTTTTGTTGCAATCATAACCACATCTTGATGTTGGGAAGTCAAGAAAGGATATACAATCTTCTGGTAGTTTCTCACATTACATGTATTGCAATTAGTCTTTAACAAACCAACAAACATCCATCACATTACAGCAAACTTACAAGAACATTCTGATCATGCACATGTAGTACAACCTCTCTGTAATGGACACCTCAATTCATATATCCACCATTCATGCAAACTTCAACTATCTATTGCTATAAATTACTATGTAACTAACACACAAATGCTTACCCAATATAACTCCCTTCTCATTCTATTCTGAGATTGTTAAAAAATGCATTTAATATATTACCAGAATCCATCAATTTCCATCGTTTTATTTTAACATTGATCATTGAAATCAGTAATAATAACAAACTCACAATGAGAGGCACTTTTGTATCACTTAATAGCAATTCAAAGCAATTCCTGGGTTCAACAATCCTTGCATAGTTCCTCTAACCAGAAAATACTTATATATATCAAGCACAATCTATCTAAATTATGCTTTATATAGGCGTCAACACCCTTAGGGAACCCAACACTTCATTTCAACTTTGCCGCACAAAGTAAGAATTCTAACATCGCGCAACCCGATTCGGAATCGGCGCAGATTCCAACATAGCGCGGAACATTGACTCTGTGCCATTCATAATCCCTGCAGAATTGCCATCTGCAGTTCTCTGAATACTTCTTGCAGTGTCTGTTCTCATTGTATAAGTGAGTCCATGCCCAGACACCTAAATAGAAGACAGACATGGCAGGCACAGATGGGAGACTGGTGTCCCCTGTGCCGGGTAAGCTGGGAGGGGTAACTTGGTGCCCAATGTGCATTGCTACGGGCCAACGCAAGAGCCCGTGCCCAGCACAAGGCTGGGCAATCTAACAAGCAAGCAAGCAAGTTCAATGTTCCGGCAGGCACAGACGGGAGACTGATATCTGGTATCCCATGTGCCTGGTAAGCTGGTAGGGGTAACTTGGTGTCCCCTGTGCCGGTGTAACGGTCTGGTTTTCCCCCCGTCCGAAATTCCCCCCGGGGGAAATATGGCCCAGGATAAATAGCCCCCCGGGGGAACTTTGTCCCAGGATAATATTCCCCCTTCTGGGCCAAGATTCCCCCTTTGCTTGGTGGAGGTAACCATTATTTTTTTTTTTCGTTTGCCATGGAAATCAATTTCAATGGGATTTCATAGAAAAGCTGCACAAATTGCAAGACAATGAAGGGTTACATTTAGGCAATAAATTGAGGTCACAACATATTGCGTGGATAAAAGGAACAATGAATTTTAAGCGTGCTGCTCAGTTTCTTAAGTGAATCCGTATCAAACCCCATGCAATATTGCTTAGAAAACAAACTTGCTGATTTCGAAGAATGTGAGGGAACAATCAAATTCTTTAGTATATATATCCTCAATTCAAGAAATTTGTGCAGACGTAACTATAAACCTCCAAATGCAAAAAAAAAAAAAAAAAAAAAAAAAAAAAAAAAAAAAAAAAAAAAAAAAAAAAAAATGCCGGTTTGTTTAAAGAATTTATGATGAAGGCTGATATTGGGATAGTCCAAGGGGTTGTGACCTGGGAAGGGGGTCCGGGGGCTTGCCCCCGGCTAGGGGCTGTGACCTGGGAAGGGGGTCCGAGGGCTTGCCCCCGTCTAGGGGTTGTGACCTGGGAACTACTAGGTTAGGTTAGGTAGGTTTGTTAGGTTCTGTACCATTTTACAAATCTCAAATGTGTTAAATTATCATGTTTGGCCTATGTTCAGCCATTTACATGATCCATATGTTTTACCAACTGGTTACCTTGTTCTTATTTAATTCATCAAAATAGTTTATCTGTATGGGAGGGTGGGGGAGAAATGGCCTAGGGGGGGAAAAATATCCTAGGGCTGAAATTCCCCCCGGGGGAATAACAGCCCGGGCTGCTTTTCCCGGGGGGGAAATCGATCCTAGGCTAATTTTCCCGGGGGGAATTTCAGCCAGGGGGGAAAAATTTCCTGCTACACCGGGTAAGCAGGTACTAGCACTAGCAGAGAGTCTGGGAACTGAGCTGAGATTGCCTTGCCTTATGCAAGGCACGGGATCTTGCTTGTAAGACTCTTCTATGCTTGCTTGTTACATTGTTCAGCCTTGTGCTACTATGGGTGGAGAGGGAGTTATGCATATACGGTCAGTCTCAAGGGCGTTGTCCTTCAGCTAAGGTATTATAACTGTCTTGCCTCTGTCATTCATGAGTAACCTTTGAACCCTAAGGACAGGGATAAAGTTGCAGAAGCCCATGCTCCTGGGAGAGAGAGAGAGAGAGAGAGAGAGAGAGAGAGAGAGAGAGAGAGAGAGAGAGAGAGAGAGAGAGAGACTTCTAATTCTCGGTTCTTCATATTAACAACAGTTTTTTGGTGCGAAGATTTTCCCTGAATGCACATCAACCTTTTAATTAAAAAAAGCCGTATTATATAGGCCTATGTATATTGAAATTAAAAGAAAAATATATAAAAAATACTAGCTACTAAATGCATTTGAAATTATATTCAATAAAAATTACAAAATATATTGCAATCCTGTTTCTTTCTCATGTATTGAAATATATCAAAGTGATCAGGTCTTCTCAATCCTTAGGAGTTTATTGAATCATCTGTTAGTGTTTTATTCTTTTTGAGGAGTACAGATTAATTCCTGCTCCTGATATTACACATCATCGTATTAATTTATCTTGACAAACTTCCCTGTAATGGTTCATGACAGTAGATGCCTCGCCTACAAAGTTTTTATAATGTGCGTCGGATCAAATTGTACTGTTCATACTGCAAAGACAATTCGTTTGTATTGTTTGTACCACAAAGACATTACTTTAATCAAAACTCATTTACTAACCTAAATTTCTCCCTCAGATGTTTTGTCAATAAATAATATTAATGAAAAGATATAAAGTATTTATTAACACCGGCCGAAGTCAACGACAGGAGATTATTTTCGGATGAACGTTCCATAATCTTGCAACTTTTCCCATATTTTAAAATCTTATTGTGATAAATTACACAATGCATTCGAAAAAAATATTATAAACTTTCTTTGAATACCAGAATCTACTAAAATTATGGAATTAATAAGACTCGCTATTGATGAGAGCTTGCAAGGAGGTAAAAAGGATGTTGTTGTTGTTGGGGTATTAAAGCCAACACTTGTTGTTGGCACGGGCCTTTCCCTTGGTTGGCCCGTAGTTAGGTAAAAAGGAACAGCCTACTGTCAAATACTGAGGTAGTGAAATTATGAATTCGTTTAATTGTGATTTTTACGCAGAATATGGAACACTTACTTTCATAAACTCCTCATGGCAGTATTACATAAATATCTAAATTAGAAAAAAAAGTATATAAGAAATACTGTCTTCTGTATGTAGTTTAATTAAATTTTACATACGTTCAATATGTAGCCTACCACTAATTATACCGTTCCATTTCCGTTAGTTTTGGTTTTGAATATTTCTTTTTTTTTGCTATTTTGAAGTGGTATTGATTATATATATTATGATTACAGCAGTTATTGTAATCATCAATATTGAATTCCTACCATTTGTCGAGTATTGCAAATTCTCAGTTATTAGGATCTTAAAAAGTTGTTGTAAAACTACCATTGCCGAAAATGTACTATAATCAAATTTTGGCTTCTCAAGAGAATAAAGAGAAAATATTAAAGTGTTTGCCTAACTTTCGCATGGCGACAGGTCGATCCCAGCCCTGGTCCGTGAGTTTAAGCTGTTTACTGGGGAGGCCACTGCTATGGTAGGGAACCGCAGTGGTTTGTTGCGCTTGCCCGGCTGATGTTCTGGTGAGTATCTATTCAGCTGGAACTGAAACCGAACACCTCTTGATATCTATTAGCTCTATCTAATTATGAAAAAAAATATATAATATTTTGACCTATTTCTCTCCTTGTGAATCTTAAAATTCTGATGTTGTTTAGTCATTTCCATAAATTGTTTCTACTCATAATATGGAGCCTGTGAAGGACTTTAATTTCGTTAACACTATACCCTTTACACAATATGTTCATCCTTTTATATATATATATATTTTTAAAGAAATTTTACTTGAGAAAATACTCACTCTAGTTAGAGATCTCTTGTTTGACGATACACTCGGGCACACTATTCCATCTTATTTCTCTTCCGCTTATTATTTTCAATTGGTGTCGCAAGAATTTCCTATGTGTGTACTATACGATTCATGACTGCAAGCGTTCACTACATGTATGAACAGCTGCTCTGAAAACGTCCTGAACATCAAACAGTTAGTGGCACTCCACCCTGTCGCCAAACAATTAGTGGCACTCCACCCAGTCGCCAAACAGTTAGTGGCACTCCACTCAGTCGCCAAACAGTTAGTGGTACTCCACCCAGTCGCCAAACAGTTAGTGGCACTCCACCCAGTCGCCAAACAGTTAGTGGCACTCCACCCAGTCGCCAAACAGTTAGTGGCACTCCACTCAGTCGCCAAACAGTTAGTGGCACTCCACCCAGTCGCCAAACAGTTAGTGGCACTCCACCCAGTCGCCAAACAGTTAGTGGCACTCCACCCAGTCGCCAAACAGTTAGTGGCACTTCACCCAGTCGCCAAACAGTTAGTGGCACTCCACCCAGTCGCCAAACAGTTAGTGGCACTCCACCCAGTCGCCAAACAGTTAGTGGCACTCCACCCAGTCGCCAAACAGTTAGTGGCACTTCACCCAGTCGCCAAACAGTTAGTGGCACTCCACCCAGTCGCCAAACAGTTAGTGGCACTCCACCCAGTCGCCAAACAGTTAGTGGCACTCCACCCAGTCACCAATGCAATATCAGAGTCTCGCACTACTTGCAGTCGCCATACATTCTTTCTTGCAAGTCGCGTATTGCATCTTGTTCTCATCAAACCCACCTAACTATGTCGAAGAAAAGATTCTCAGCTTTTCATCAAGCCATCAGCTTTAAAAGACTCCCTGTAACCGTTTGTTAAAGTTGACCCTTAAGATCCACGTCACCATCTTCCTGTAGCGCAGATTCTTAGTGGTGTGAAATCTCCTAGGCTGTTTAAGAATACTATAAATAGGAAGGATGATCAACACACAAATTAGATGTTTGAATGCCTTTCAAAATCTTTGGAAAAATTATCTTTGCAGCAACAAAAAGTGCTTCAGCTAAATGATTCCACCTTGTAGGAGGTTCCTTCCCTCCCTGATCCTGTATGTTTAGTAGGAAATGGCATAACACCTGTTTTTTGAGATTTTTTGCTGTCACATAAAAAAAATCTTTTATAAGTTCTTATCTCTCTTCTTTCTGTTTAGTTTCTTCATTTCCTTCATTCCTTTCCATGTTCCATCATTCATCCAGGGTTTTCCTCTACCTGTTATTCAATAATTCATTTATTTGTACACTTTTACAATATATTCCCTTAACCTTCACGTCTCGTCATTCATGAAATAAAGAAAACCACAAAAGCCTACAATAAGATAATTTTACTGAAGAGAATTTATATTTAGATTAAATCTGAGTTGACTCATTATTATTCCAGGAATTTCTCCCTAAAAACAGAATTAATCGAGGGGGATAGGAGCGCTATATAAATACAGTGGCAGAGACTTATAAAACTCCAAATTGGCTAATTAATATTTTCCTTACTAGAGTCATCTCACCCTCAAGAACTATTTTAGGGATCCCAGTGAAATATTGAACAGGAATTCACGTTAATCAAGAGAATTTTTGCTGAAAGCGATGGATGGGAACAGGAATGTATCATGAGGAAATCATGACACAAATCTTCACCTTCAAAACAAAAGAAAAACAAAATCTTTTGCTGTAAATTAATTTACTTTCTTCACTATCTCGGGTATATCTGTCCTGTACTAAGGTGATTATATTACCAACAGGAACACTGAAATAAAAGGAAGTTTGTATTTTCGAGAATTCAGTCTATAAGTTATCAGATGTTCGTTGATCAAAGTAACCCAATGAAGACCAAAGCTAGAACCGGGCGACTTGACTAATCATGAGGACCAAGAGTTAAAGAGAAAAGAAAATAGAGTTAATTTAGATTATGGATGATGGGGCCTCTGCATTCTTCCTTGTGATGGCCAAAACGTTAGCATCTATAACATAGAAGGGGCTCAGGAATATATTCTTCGATGGGGAAAGTTCCCCAGACTACTAAGTCCAGTTTGGAGGGAACTGGACCGATGAAGGTGGCAATGAGGCGTCGAACTGGAACGTTGTCTTTGCTCGTGCAGCAAACAGCACAGTCAATGTTGTTGCACGATGTTGCAATGGTGATAGACATCGTCACAGGATACCTGGTGATGACAGCTTTCTTCCTGATAAAAGCAGGATCCAGCAGCGTTAAAGTTGAGTCTTCCTGGAGGAATCTGGCTGTCTCAACGTCCTTGGGGTAGATGATAAGATCACCTTTCCTGTTGGGTCTTGCAGTGAGTTGCATGCCTGGCTTAGCAGCCATGGCAGCAACAGAGGCATAGGAGAGTTCGTTGTCCATATGTGAGAGCTGAAGCTTTGGCAGAGGCTTCTTATAACTGTGTAGTTGGGATGTTCTCTGCAATAGCAGTGGCTCCTTGCAGGAGTGTCGTAAGGCAATCTGTGCAGTTGCAGTCCGAAGGTTAGAACCACGTGATACCTGACTGTAATTCTCTTATAATATCAATCGCAGAAATATTATAGAGTAGGAAGCTGCCGGAGGGAACTTCCATCGGGACGACATGGTCATCTCACCCTAAGATAGATTTATCCTAAGTCAAAATTCCTTTTTGAATAGAGAATTGTACATAGTTCAGTGACCAGCAGTGTTCCAAGTTGCGGAGTGGTTTGGTGTCTCGTACTAAACCAACCGATTAATTCAAATAAAAACATTTTCAGTTATAGAAAAGAATAGATATTTATTAAAAAATAATTTAACAAAAGAATAATATTATAATTTAAGTATTTATCATCTCATCCGCTTTATATAACATAAACATATTGCTTTCAGATTTCAAGTCTGCAGTTCATTGTGATAGTCAGTAAAAAAACATTCACTCATAATCCTAAGATTCTTTAAGTACGTTAATGACAAAAGTATCTTTGAAAAGGAAAGAGTATTTATTACTCCTCCTTATAGTAAAGAATGAGATAGAGGTGCAGTATATTGACATTCATTCATTCCTGTACCCTTAGGCTGATGTGATTGTCTTTGTGGACTCTGGAATCTAAAGTCTACACTGAATCACTGGCTTTAGTAGAAGAGAAATTGAAGCCATCGCTGCCTGTAAAATCAAAGCTATAGAATTTCTAATTATACTTCAATTTCACGCCACTTGCACCAACCATCTGGTTATCATGTGTATATATTATGCACAGTCAGCCCTCTTTTTACGCGAGATCACACTTCGCAATTTCACCTACATAGAAAGAGTTAGTAAATTTGCATTAATTTAATTCCGTACACTTACCCTAACGTCCACAGAGGCCGTGTAAAAGTGTTTTACCTAAATATCAACCAAACCGGCTTGTGAATTTCTATGAAACTACAGCAATGAATGTTTCAAACATTGGCCTAATTTTTGGTGGTACAATGAATTGACAGATGTGCTTAATTAACCCGTTTACTCTTAGAAAAAAGAGGAACTTCTTCCCTTCCCTCAGAGCATTTCGAAGAAGTGGTACTTAATCACGTAACTGTGACGCAGAGGTTCCCTCAACCCTCCTTCAGTGTTTAGACCTATGGCTATCCTAGTACTCCCCCAGCCCTTCCTTCTTGCCTGCTTTCCTTCATTTCCATTGTTATTGGGCTACCGAGTAAATCCTTGTTAGGAAAGACTGTGTACTGCACATATAAAATGAGCCGGAAGAGCAATAAAATCTTTTATGGTGGTAGATAATGATTAGATGGTTAACACAAATTATCAAACATAATAGAAGAGGTTTAAAACAGGGGTGTGGAATCGCACTGAGAGATATTCTACTCGGACTCCTACAAATTTTAGATTTTCGACTAAAAAATAAAATAAAATAAAAACATTAGTAGAAATAGAAAATGTATAAATGTCCATTTCTTGTTGTCTTTTTTTTTATCTCTCATCAATCTATGGTTTCCAGCAATTGGTGATAACATTATTTTGGAAAAGCAAAGCTAATGAATACTTTGATACGAGTATATCAGCTTGGCATGTAGACAATGTCAATGGATTTCTCAAAGTAAGGTTGATTGGTTCATTAATTGAAGTCTGGTATAATTCCAGTGACAAAGTCGCAATGATATTTGTTACATACTTTTTAAGTAACAAAAATAGGTACTGGTACTTATAACGTAAATAAATATATAAAACTATAGGTTGAAATATAATAAATCTTATGTATGTATGAACACACACACACACACACACACACACACACACATATATATATATATATATATATATATATATATATATATATATATATATATATATATATATATATATATATATATATATATATATATATATATATATATATATATATATATACATGATTTCAAAATTTATCAAATGGCCGATGTCAATGCCCTTATATGAAACATCTTTTAGAAGTCTACCTTCTAAGGATTTCAAGCTACTCTCTCTGGTGAAATTGATATGATAAATTATATCAAACAATGCTCTCTGTCATTTTCTTCCTGGCAATTGATGTATTGAGTAACCTGTGTTGTATGGAAGAATGAGTCCTACGGCTTAACCAAAAGAAAACTATATTTCTATTGCTTTACCAACACTCGCTTGAAGTGCGAAGTGTAGGGTTAGCATGGCTTCTTTCGTCTCCTGTCATAAGTCTCATTCTTGATCTTCAATGTAAGTGAGTGGGTAAGATATAAAAGGTTGGTCTTGTGTTTAGGTAAAGTCTAAAGTCACGAATCACATTACCAGGTATGTTGAACTTTTACTGACAAAGAATTTCGTATTGCTTGGGGTAGGAGGTCATATGACAATTATCTATGGAGTTAAACAGGCGTTTAACAATTCGGGGGATGGGAGGTACAGGGGAAGAAACGTTATAACAACGTCACTGAGGGACGTCATCACTTTTGTGAATGTGTGGGTGGCTAAGATTGGCTTTAGCCTTATTTTCTTAATTAAAAACGTTAATGAAACGTAATTGGCAATGCGCAGTATTTCCCAAAATTAGGCCATTGTATGAAGCGCTCCCTGCTTTGATATCATGGAAATCCATCAGTTATTTCAGGAGTTATTTAAAAAAAAAAAAAAACTATTACACGGCCTCTGGAAACGATAGTAGTGTTTAATTCTCCTATGTAATCTTTTCTACCATTAGCATTCACAAAATTCAGTTTTGTCATCTCTGCTTTCTTTTCTTCTACTTTTCTTTTGATTTCATTTGTTCATTTACTTTTTACTTCTTTTTTGAGTTATATCATCTCTGCTTTCTTCTACTTTTCTTTTAATTTCATTTGTTCATTTACTTTTCACTTCTTTTTTGAGTTCTTTCATCTTGGCTTTCTTTTACTTTTCTTTTAATTTCATTTGCTACTTTACTTTTTACTCCTTTTTTGAGTTCTTGCTCATGTGGACTCAGTCGGAGGAGAGCCATTACAAAAGTCGCTTGTGTTTATCAGCTATTACTACTACGGTAACCCAAACATTTGCGTCCTGTCACAGCCAGTTTCTATAAAATGTTTTTAACGTTTTAAGAAATATTCATGAGACAAATATACAAATATACATAAATATACAAGATGACGAAGGTTAAGATTTCAACTTTGTGGTTAGTATAGTGAAATTTGTGTTTATTTAATAATAAATAAGCCATTTAACATATTGAGTGGCGACCCCTAAGGTTACGTTATTTGACCGTGTTTCCGTTCAATGATGATTTTGTGACTAAATGTGCTTTTAATTTACTCTAGTGTAATATTTTAATGGTTATAATTGCTAGGAATATGTATTTCACAAGTTCTATAGACTAAGTTAGATTAAGGTAACGATTTGGTCGTTGCGGGTCGGTGCACCCCATAGGTAAATAGCTAAGGTGAGGAACCTTAAGCTAGGTAGTGTTCTTGGGGGTGTATGTATGAAAGCGGCCACCTGTATTATTATGGCTAACTTAGAATACGGCAGTGTAAGGGGGTTGCAGGGGGCCGTTCCCCCCCCCCCCCCGTTAGGTAAGTACGTAAGGACACGGCTTGTAGGTTAAGTTAAAGGGGGGGGGGAAGTCTAGGCTAGTTGAAGTCCATATTTAATCAAATCGGGAGAAACTGACCGCTGATATACAAAGGCTCCGTGTTCTTGTTTTTACTTCCATATTATAATGTGGTTTATCAGTCATAACTTCTAGATTATTAAAACGTCCATATTTTGAAAGAAAAACACTTTTCCCCAAGTATTCTTATGAGAACCGTTCAAAATACCGTTATATCTTTATTAACCCTTTTACCCCCAGGCTATTTGGAAATTTCCAATCCTTAACCCCCAGTTATTTTTTTCCCAGCATATTTTGCAGTATATTTTTTTTAAATTGCTCTAACAGCCTTAATTTTTTGTCACAGAGAGGTCAGGTTGGTCTCATTCTCTTGAAAAATGCCTGAATTTTCTCAAAAAAATATAAAAAATATGAAAAAAAAATTTTACAGCATTTTTTTGCAAGGATGTACCGGTACGTCCATGGGGGTAAAGGGATGAGATTTGTGAAACGTACCAGTACATCCTTTGGGGGTAAAAGGGTTAATATATCATACTACAGTAAATCTATACCGGTTTTTAGGAGTGAATGTAGTTTGTTGGGACAGGGTAAGAGGAGAGTGCGGGAGTCTAAAGATACGGCTCCTAGGTTAGGTTAGGTGGAGAACCTCAGGTGAGGTTAGGTAGGAAGCATTTGGTTAGGTGATGTTCTTGTGTCTGTAAAATGTGGTTTTTCGCTCTGTCCCAACAAACTACAAAGGCCGTTCGTAGATTTTCTCTCACCAAGTCGGCTGTCTAATTTCAAGTCTGCTTTGGGGTAGTGAGGCGACTGCTCACAATCATTGATGACTTTGTAAGGTTAGTGAGTTATACTGTGAGTGAATAAAGACTAGATATTCTAGGTTAGGTTAGGGAGAATGATAGGAGATTTTTATGGTTACTTATAGTGGTAGCGGTAAGTATTTACATTTAATTGTGGCAAATAGCTATCGACTTTGCTTTTGGTTTTACCTTAATAAAGAATTATCGTAGCTCATTATGGTAATTATTTAGCCGTGCACCAGCACTGGTAATTGTAAACCTTAATGTTGAACTATTATGTTTCATTGCAGTAATTGTCTTGTGGAGGATTAATTTTATTTTAATTTATTTTTTTTGTTTGCCAAATCAAGAGTGAGAGAGAGAGAGAGAGAGAGAGAGAGAGAGAGAGAGAGAGAGAGAGAGAGAGAGAGAGAGAGAGAGAGAGAGTTGTTTTAGTATTGTTAAATCGAGACATTTTATTTGCTTTAGCTTTGTCATTAGAGAGAGAGAGAGAGAGAGGGAGAGAGAGTGTGAGTGTGAGTGAGTGTTTATTTACTTAAGTTTTGTCAAACCGCAAGAGAGAGTGTTTATTTGCTTAGTTTTGTGAGAGAGAGAGAGAGAGAGAGAGAGAGAGAGAGAGAGAGAGAGAGAGAGAGAGAGAGAGAAAGAAAGTGTTTATTTGCTTTAGTTTTGTCAGAGAGAGAGAGAGAGAGAGAGAGAGAGAGAATTTCATGTGCTTTAGTTTTGTTAGATCGCGCTTGCGCGAGAGAATATGTGTGTATGTGCGTTTGTGTGTGCGTGTTTTGTGTGTCCGCGGTGCGCGCCGAAGAAAAAGGGTAATTAGCGAATGATTGTTTGAAGTTGGAAAGATTGTTGGTATATTTGAGGTTGTTTGTTTACGTTTTTTAGCTAGGATAGGCGATGATGAATGTCTTGGGCGAAAGCATTAGATCTTGGACGATAGAAGGAGTCGGTTCTGCATTTTTTTGTTCTTCGGAAGCCGGCTGTTTAGTGTTTTTATGTTCTGAGCCGTAGTTCCTCCTTTGGATTCCTTTATACTCCTTGGAGTTTTAGTTTGGCCTGGAAGGTGGTGTTTGCCAGCCGTGTGTATTAGATTGTATATGAATAGCTTGATGATGACGACCCGGACCGGACAATGAATGTAGGAATAGACTGCTGAAATACAGAATTTTTGAACGTTGATGACCTGGCTATAAAATACGGATTTCTCTAACGACAATTGATGATGACGACCACCGCATAAGATTGCACGGTCGAATTGGCCGTACGATAGTGTTGGCCAGTGCCAGTAGGCTACAACTGCGCAAGGACTGTTGCGTGTGAACCAAGAGGTTTTCTTGGATTACCATTACATTTTTCGTGTGTTGCAGAATATGATTGGTGTTTAGTATTAAGTAATTTATTTAGTCTTAAGTGTGATTTTGGTACTGTGCGTGGACTAACGGTGTTGGGTATATTAAAGGGATATTGTTTTTTTTTTCGATTGTTGGCGTTCTCGGTACCCTCACGCACGGATATATATAGCAAATTTTGTTTTTTTGTCTATTGAATTTATGATAAATTGTGATTGTTCCTGGTTTATGGCATATGGTGGATGGTTTGGTGATAAGTGATTTGTTTTAGTGTTAAGTCAGTTTAATGATTTGTGTTCTGTTTTTGGTTGCGTTAATATAGTTTTAAGGCTATGTTTTGTTTTCATTTTCCTTCTGTCCAAGAGTCTAGTTTAAAGTAAAGTAAGGGGAAAGTTTGTGTTGTGGGATATTTTGTAAGTAAGAGTGATCAAGGGTGTGGGGGGTTTGTTTTTGTTGACATCCCGCTACAGTCTACTTGTACACTTTTGAGAGGTGAATATCCCTTTCAATCAACAGCTCTATCTGCTATTGCAGTATACCCTGTAGCCTTGGCATAAGATGCTGGATCATCTGTCAACCTTGGGACGTCTCGTTCCGAATGGTCGTCTTCACCTGCACAAGACAGCCTCCCTCCTCTGTCATTAGTTCTGATAGGGGAGGATTTCAGACTACAGTACCTGGTATGGTGGGTGGGTGAGACAATGTCGATGCCATATCAACATGTCGGAACATTGAGCAACTCTCCTCGCGTTCGAGCGCTCTGGCACTCGGTTGTGCCGATGGACGACAACTCCACCGGAGGGACATAGGCCCTGTTATAAAAAAAGCAATACAATATCTCTCAGCTTTGCCAGTTAGCAACAGAAATTCCCTGGTGGGCAGTGCTGAACTTTTATCTCTCTGACAGCCTGCTCTATTCCAGTCAAAGAAGAACATTGTGACAGCCAAGCTGGGGAGGGAGATGCAGATCATTGGATCAAAATGATCTCCACATCCTCAGGATCCTGACTTTATGGAATTCCACAGCAATCGACCTGTTGACAAGAGCTCTAAATTGGAAGCAACAGATATATAGTACTGCTGATTGGGACCAGACCCTGACTGAGGCTTTCCTCCGTCAGGAACCTTACCCTCAAAAATTTTTTTTCTTTTCCTTATAATCCTCGAAACAGATTAGAGAACTTCCCGTTTGCACTTTTAGCTTCGCTCATGTTGAATGCCGGAGATAGGTCTTGTCCTCCTTCTACCCGGAGGTTGAAGCTGAATCCCAGAATCCGTCAGTTCCCAGTTCCAGGTCTTCTTTGCTTCAGGTCATGAGTCTTGGAACAATAACCGACAATTCTGATCAGCTGCTCCTGTGTCCTTTGGAGGCCCACTAAAGTGCTACTTTAAACAGACACTGATAAATCCATGGCACTTGCAATGTCACCATCACAGGGAGAGTAAAGGTGACTAAATACAATCTCCCCTTGGCTAAGAAAATTTAATGACTGTACAGTACTCGAGGCTCTTTTCTGCAACAGGTGTAGGAGGAGATGATGATGATAACAACTCATTCATCCCCCTCACTTTCTGCCCAAAGGAAAACACGGGTTAAAATTCATGTTGTCAGAGGAGTCAGCACGAACATGGCATTCTTTGAGAACGACAGACCACGTTTACTGCCCATCATCTGCGGTAATTAACCAATAGGGCCCTAGACATCTTTACGCTGGGACCTGTAGTAGCTACACGGTTGGTGGTACAGCTGCCCAGGCTCCTCTCGCAGGACCATCAGCATCGTATTGAGGGTGAAGGTTACGTGGTACACTTGGACGAAAGGGAAGGTTGACTGGTCCTTTCCTTTCCTTTCATCCTCTCCTCTCTTTGGGCACAGCACTGGAAACCCTGTCAGCTGGAATCGATTCTCTTGAAGGTAAACCCCACTTAGCCTGCAGCTGTTCTATTATATAGACTAGGAGTGTCATTTCACACACTCCTTACGAGGGGGAGTATGTCGTAACCAGGCAAACCCATTGACATATATATGCCTTAAGGTTAACACACACAGATATTCCACTCCGCACCCTGTATTGCACCTGTGCACGAGGTGTAAAGAACCTTAACTCTGCACTGCTCATAAGGTCCTGTGTTTTGGTAACCCAGGATAAGTAGCCATCCAGTTTCAATATGGTCTTCCTCTCGCCTAAAGATGAATCTCCTACGTAAAGGGCGAAAGTTTGAGATGATTTGCATTTTTCCTAACTAAAGGAACCCAAGTCCTTCACTTGTACTCTCCCACCATCACCTACCTACTGGAAGTCCCGGCTGCGATCAGAGTGAGTTCTCAGTGAGCAAGTAGAACCTGCTTACAGCTGGGTAACTATTATAAAAGTTTAATTGTCACATACTCCAGCTTCGTTGATAATCTATCCTATGTAAAGAACTCAAGTTTCTATAGGAAGGAAAACTACAAATTATTTTCAAATTTGTCATATATTAATTGATATGCACAATATGTACATTAGGAAGATGAATACTTTATATGTGTAGTTTAGATCAAATCAAAACCTTTGGGTCAGCCTCGAGTGATTTAAGAATTTTAACGCTGTGGTCTCATTAAATTGTTTTATTATTATTGAATCATTACTGTATTGTGTTTTACCTATAGTCAAGTTATTTCTAATCTAAATTTTGTCAAAATGTTTCTAAAGGACAGTACATATATGAGCTTGTAAGTGGGTAGCACCAACAGTACATACTTGCAGCCAATGTTTTGATGTTGAACAGGCTGACATAAATCCCTTTTTATAGTTTATGAAAGTTCTATTTTTAAATATTAAACTTAGCCGGTGAATATATAATAGCTGACGTCTCGACAGATTCCAAAAACTCGCGAGCGATCGCCGTGAAGATTGCGGGTGTGACCACCAGCGCCGACTATCGGCCAGATACCGCATATACTTGACAAGTTCTTCAGTTCTTCTCTGTCGGTCTTGTCGACAAGTTGGTTCCGCTCGCTTATGACCTTGAGTTTTTGACCTATTTGGTGAAGTACTTTATTTTGGTTGTTTATTGGCTTTCGCTGTGACAGGTGTTTTTTCTTCAATTAAACTCTTGAAACCCTTTTTTTGGCTGGTGTTTATTGTTGATGACTTTGGTTTTGACTTGGATTTTCTCTGATTGTTCAAAATGGCTGACCCTTCTCCTATCCCTGAACCTAAATATCGCAAGTGTGCGAGGGATTGCAACAAACGTCTTCCCAAGGCCTCTATCGACCCACATACCGTTTGTTCTAATTGCCGGGGTAAATCCTGCCAATTAGGAGATCGGTGTGATGAGTGCGTGGTCTTGTCGGAATTCGACTGGCTTGAGTATGACAAATATACTCGTAAGCTGGAGAGAGATAGGGTGAGGAGAAGCTCCTCTAGATCTTTGGAATTTTCCTCCTCCCATGCCCCTGAACTTAATCCTTCCCCTGTAGTAGTTGTTCTTGAACCCCCTACTAGCATTCATGAACCGTCCATGTGGGATATGTTTCTAGCGATTCAAGCTTTAGGCGAAAAAGTTGAGTCCTTAGCATCGGACCGTAACCAAATCATGTCAGATGTTAAGTTGTTGAAGTGTCAGAGTGGTAAAACAGAAAATCGTAGTGATAAAGTGATAAGTGCGCAAAGTGTATTTAGTGTTGCGACCGAGGGTTCGTCTGTTCGTGCTTGTCGCTCCCCTAGTCCGAGACCTCTTTCAGGCTCCCCTGCACCAGGGAGAAGTAATGTCGTAGGACTTAAGGGGACGAGAGGCGTTAACCAACGTACAGACGTTCCCTCTTTGATATCGGACGTTTCTCGTCAAGATCGCCCTTACCATAAGACGGGTGAGACTGTGTTCTCCTCGTCCTCCGAAGACTTTTCGCACAAGAAACTTTGGCGCAAGGTTTCTAGACCCTTGAAGCAAAAGTCAGTCCCTTCAGGACAGGTCCAGCGTCCTGGCTGTAGCCATTGGGGCAGCTCTGACCTTTTGCAGTCGTCGGATGACTGTTCGCCTATTAAGCGCAAGCGTAACACGGGGTCCGAGGGTCGCGGTAGAGGCAATGTTTTGCCAACACAGACGTTACCGACGTCACGGCCCGTTCCGACTCCCGTTGATCCGAAGTGGGTTGTCCTGCGGGACATGCAATCTAAGCTTGCCTCCCTTATGGAAGAGTATGACTTTGAGCAGGTTCGCGATGATCCTTTGCTTTCGAGTCGCCAGTGCGCTGAACGTGACTCTGGCCGTCAGCCGCCCAAACGAGTATTCACTCGTCCGTTTGACGTTAGTGCTGACGTTTCTAGTACTTTGAAACGCGATGCCAGTAGTCATTCACGTCAGTCACGTGACATGGATCCTCCCTTGCTGCAGTCTCGTACTGACGTTCAGCTGCTGCCGCCGCAGCCCCGCACTGACGTTCGCCAACCGGCTCCGTTGCCTCGATGTGACGTTGAGCGTCAGTCACCGCAGTCGGAGGTTGTTTTGCCTGCTCAGACTCTGCAGTCAATGCAGTTCCGACGTGACGTCGAGCGTCAATCAACTTCAGCTGTTGTTGTTGGTCAGTCACAGGGATTTCAGTCCTTTCAGCAGCGGCGTGACGTCGCTTCCTCTTCTGCTACTGCTGCTCCTTTGCTTGTTGACATTGCCTGTCAAGCATTGCCGCCTCGGCAGGTCTCTCCTTTTCATGAGACTCGGCAGTTGTCGGACGAAGTTCCGTCGGATGAGGAAGTCGCTGATCCCCTTCCAACTGATATTCCTTTGGGGACTTTGTCGGACGGAGAGGAGCCTAAAGCTGCTCAGCCCTCTCTGGATTTTAAAAAGATCATGCTGATTTTTAAGGAACTGTTTCCTGACCATTTTGTAACTGCTGCTCCTCGTTCGCCTCCGTCAGAGTTTACGCTAGGCCTAGCTACTTCGACGCTGTCGTTTACTAAGCTAGTGCTCTCTCGCTCTTCTAAGAGAGCTTTGCGTTTACTAGGCGATTGGTTGATCACCAGGAGGAGTTTGGGGAAGACAGCCTTTGCTTTCCCCCCTTTTAAACTGGCTTCTAGAGCGAGCGTCTGGTATGACACGGGAGAAGTTCTCGGCTTGGGAGTTCCTGCCTCTGCCCAGGGAGACTTCTCAAGCCTCGTAGACTCTCCCCGTCGCCTGGCCATGAGACGCTCTAAAGTTTACTGGTCCTCTTCGGACCTTGATCATCTCCTCAAAGGGGTTTACAGGGCCTTCGAAGTTTTTAACTTCTTGGATTGGTCGCTGGGAGCCTTGAGCAGGAAGATCTCTTCGGCCGACTGTGATGTATCCGTGCTTATTATGTCCTGCATGGACAAAGCTATCCGTGATGGCTCTAATGAGCTCGCCGCTACCTTTACGGCAGGAGTCCTTAAGAAGAGGGAGACTCTTTGCTCGTTCCTTTCGGCAGGAGTAACTCCCTGCCAAAGGTCAGAGCTTCTCTTTGCCCCGTTGTCATCTGCCTTGTTTCCTCAGCAGTTGATTAAGGATATTGCAGCTTCTCTGGTGCAGAAGGATACCCACGACCTGATGGCTACGTCGGCGAGCAAGGCTGCTCCTTCATCATCTTATGTCGTAAGACCCAAGCTCGATACTCCAGCAACTAGGTTTATCCCGCCCTTTCGTGGCAGAGCCCCCAGTAAGGGAGGCGCTCGTGCCGACAGTAAAAGAGGCAAGAGGAGAGGATCCAAGTCCTCCCGTGGCAGAGTCTGACTGCCCACGTCCTCAGACAGCGGTAGGGGCCAGACTGAACAACTTCTGGCAGGCCTGGGAGAAGAGGGGTGCAGACCGAGAGTCTGTGTTGTTGCTCAGAGAGGGGTACAAAATACCTTTTGTACGGAGACCTCCTCTGGTAAAAGTTCCTATAGACCTCTCTCCCAGGTATCGAGAGGAGTCAAGGAGACAGGCACTACAACTGCAGGTGTCTCAGTTGCTAGAGAAGGGAGTGGTGGTGAAAGTCTTGGACCTTCAATCACCGGGATTTTACAACCGTCTCTTCCTAGTCCCAAAGCATACAGGAGGTTGGAGGCCGGTGCTGGATGTCAGTGCGCTCAACGTTTTTGTTGTCAAAACAAAATTTACGATGAAGACCACGAAGTCCGTCCTAGCAGCGGTCAGAGAGGGAGACTGGATGGTCTCTCTCGACCTGCAGGATGCGTACTTCCACATTCCTATACACCCGGATTCTCAACCGTATCTGAGGTTTGTATACAGGAATGTGGTGTACCAATTCCGAGCACTGTGCTTCGGCCTCAGCCCTGCTCCTCTTGTTTTTACGAGGCTCATGAGAAATGTGGCAAAATTTCTTCATTTATCGGGGATTCGAGCCTCCCTGTACCTGGACGACTGGCTGCTCAGAGCGTCGTCCCGTCATCGCTGTCTGCAGGACCTTCAATGGACGTTGGATCTTGCAAAGGAGTTGGGACTGTTGGTGAACTTAGAGAAGTCTCAGCTGACTCCCTCCCAAACGATTCTCTATTTGGGGATGGAGATTCGCAGTCTAGCTTTTCGGGCTTTTCCGTCTGCCACCAGGATAGATCAAGCCTTGCTCAAAGTCCGCCTCATGCTGAGAAAAGACCGTTGCTCAGTGAGAAGTTGGATGAGCCTCCTAGGGACGCTGTCATCCCTGGAACAATTTATCTCTCTAGGGAGACTTCACCTTCGCCCTTTCCAGTTCCATCTAGACTCCCATTGGGACAAGAATAAGACTTTGGAAGCTGTCTCAATCCCAATCTCCGAACCAGTAAAGACGTGCCTGAACTGGTGGGACAGCAACATAGGTCTTCGAGAGGGTCTGTCCCTGGCGGTCAAGAACCCAAACCACGTGTTATTTTCAGACGCGTCGGATTTGGGTTGGGGAGCGACTCTG
The DNA here is from genome assembly GCF_036898095.1 of Palaemon carinicauda. Classification (NCBI taxonomy): domain Eukaryota; kingdom Metazoa; phylum Arthropoda; class Malacostraca; order Decapoda; family Palaemonidae; genus Palaemon; species Palaemon carinicauda. Next base: position 19,007,663 of record NC_090767.1, read on the forward strand.
GACGGTCTGGAATGTTCGGGTCTTTGGACGTCGGATCAGAGGAGCCTTCACATCAACTGCAAGGAGCTGTTGGCTGTTCACTTGGCCTTGACGAGTTTCGAGAGTCTTCTCTGAAACAAAGTGGTAGAAGTGAATGCGGACAACACCACAGCCTTGGCGTACATCTCCAAGCAAGGAGGCACTCACTCCCACACACTGTTCGTCATCGCAAGGGACCTCCTCATCTGGTCAAAAGATCGAGGCATCTCACTGTTGACGAGGTTCGTCCAAGGGAAATTGAACGTCTTGGCGGACTGTCTCAGTCGGAGAGGTCAGGTGATCCCTACAGAATGGACCCTCCACAAGGACGTGTGCAAGAGTCTTTGGATGACTTGGGGTCAGCCCACCATAGACCTCTTTGCGACCTCATTGACCAAAAGGCTCCCGACCTATTGCTCTCCAGTCCCAGATCCAGAGGTGGCCCACATAGATGCCTTTCTGCTGGACTGGTCTCACATGGACGCTTACGCATTCCCGCCGTTCAAGATCATCAACAGGGTTCTGCAGAAGTTTGCCTCTCACGAAGGGACAAGGTTGACGTTGGTTGCTCCCCTCTGGCCCGCGAGAGAGTGGTTCACAGAGGTACTTCAATGACTGGTAGACGTTCCAAGGAGTCTACCTTTAAGGATGGATCTCTTACGACAGCCCCACGTAAGGAGTCTTCATCAAAGCCTCCCCGCGCTTCGTCTGACTGCCTTCAGACTATCGAAAGACTCTCAAGAGCTCGAGGATTTTCGAAGGAGGCAGCCAGAGCGATCGCGAGGGCTAGGAGATCATCTACTATCAAGGTCTACCAGTCGAAGTGGGAGGTCTTTAGAGAGTGGTGCAAGTCATCCTCTATTTCCTCTTCCAATACTTCTGTAGCCCAGATTGCAGACTTTCTCCTGCATCTGAGAAATGTTTGCTCCCTCTCTGCTCCCACTATTAAGGGCTACAGGAGCATGTTGGCGTCTGTGTTCAGACATAGAGGCTTGGATCTGTCAAATAATAAAGATCTCCAAGATCTCCTTAAGTCCTTCGAGACCTCTAAGGAGCGTCGTATGTCAACTCCTGCTTGGAACTTAGACGTGGTCCTAAGGTTCCTGATGTCCGACAGGTTTGAGCCATTGCATTCAGCCTCCCTGAAGGATCTCACCCTCAAGACGCTTTTTTTGGTGTGCTTGGCTTCGGCTAAAAGGGTCAGTGAGATCCATGCCTTTAGTAAGAACATCGGCTTCTCTACAGATAAAGCCACATGTTCGCTTCAACTTGGTTTTTTGGCCAAGAATGAACTGCCTTCTCGTCCTTGGCCTAAATCTTTTGATATACCTTGCCTGTCAGAAATCGTAGGCAACGAGGTTGAAAGAGTACTGTGCCCAGTTAGAGCTCTTAAGTTTTATTTGGCTCGTACTAAACCATTACGAGGTGGTTCTGAGGCCTTATGGTGCTCCGTTAAGAAGCCCTCATTGCCCATGTCTAAAAATGCTTTATCGTACTTTATTAGATTTTCAATCCGGGAGGCACATTCTCATTTAAGTGAGAAAGATCGTTGTTTGCTTAAGGTCAAGACGCACGAAGTGAGAGCGATAGCAACTTCGGTGGCTTTTAAGCAAAACAGGTCTCTGCGAAGTATTATGGACGCGACCTTTTGGAGGAGCAAGTCGGTGTTCGCTTCATTTTACGTAAAAGACGTCCAGACTCTTTATGAGGACTGCTACACCCTGGGTCCATTCGTTGCGGCGAGTGCAGTAGTGGGTGAGGGTTCTACCACTACATTCCCTTAATCCCAATATCCTTTTAATCTTCTCTTGAAATGTTTTTAATCTTGTCTTGGGTTGTATGGAAGACTAGGAAGTCTTTCGCATCCTTTTTGATTTGGCGGGTGGTCAAATGTCGTTTCTTGAGAGCGCCCAGATTGAGGGTATTGATGAGGTCCTGTTATAAGGGTGGTCACCCTGGATATAACAGCTCCTGGGAGTCTTTCAGCATCCTGAGAGGATGGCTGGGCTTCGTGAGGAAAGCGGACTAATAAGGCAGAGTAATCGTCAGAGTCAGCTTCCTTACCAGGTACCTATATTTAAGTGGGTTTTTTTTATGATATAATTGTCAAAAACTCATGAGCATATACGCCTTTATTGCATTAATACTGGTCTCTACCCACCACCATGGGTGTGAATCAGCTATTATATATTCACCGGCTAAGTTTAATATTTAAAAATGATATTTTGATTATAAAATAAATTTTTGAATATACTTACCCGGTGAATATATAAATTAAAGGCCCCCCCTTCCTCCCCGATAGAGACCCAGCGGGATGAGAAAAATTGGGTCTGTTTACATGTATATGCGGTATCTGGCCGATAGTTGGCGCTAGTGGGCACACCCGCAACCTTCACGGGGATCGCTCGCGAGATTTTGGAATCTGTCGAGCCGTCCGAGACGTCAGCTATTATATATTCACCGGGTAAGTATATTCAAAAATTTATTTTATAATCAAAATATCATTTTAATGTTGTTACTGTTCTTAAAGGTATTTTAATTGTTCATTATTTCTCTTGTAATTTATCTATTTCCTTATTTCCTTTCCTCACGGGGCTAATTTTACCTGTTGGAGCCTTTGTAGGGCTTATAGCATCCTGCTTTTCTATCTAGTGTTGTAGCTCAACTAATAATAATAATAATGATAATAGTTACCTCTTTTCCTTCTCATTGCTTAACATGTTAGATTTGACTCCCCGGTTTCCTTCCACTCTTTATGTGGAATGGCCTCCATAGCGCTGACAGCTTATAATTTTACCATTTTCTTGGCAGGAAAAGGGAGGAAGAGGATGCCAGTCTCTCCATCACCGGCCCGGCGGATTTGGCCGAGGAGGACCTGGCCGGGAGCGACGACGAACAGGAGAACGAGGATGAGAGAGCGCACAGCAACCTTATTCATGACATTGGGGAAGTTGAGTAAGAAGATGAGGTGATTGTCAGTTTCTTTTGCGTTTTTGAAAGGACGTGTTACCATCGTGGGGCTGTTACTTGATGGGAAATACGAATATTGGTAGCTTGTGGATTTGAAAACTGAGTTGGTGTTCAACCTTCAGAGATACCACCACAAATCCAACTGAAATCCTATCCATAGTTCATAATGAAACACTTTTAATAAAACATCATTATATAATTCAATGCAGCTAGCAAGATGACATTTGCAATATGAAACGGGACTATTTGTTGACTTTTGCAACTGAAAATGTTTAAACACTTGACTTACAAACAGCTTCTTATACCTTATGTAGTTTGTCAGTTGAGCACATTCATATGTGTTGGAGTTAGATATTAAAGCTTTATTTCAATGTCAAAATATACAAGTCTCATTTATGTTGGTTCCATTTTCTATTTATCTCCATTTATTTTTGTTCCATTTTCTATTCATCTCATATCCAGAATGGGGGCAGCACCTCGAAGCGTCTGCTTCTCGACCAGGGAAGGCGCCGCCCAAGTAAAGACGGGGGACATTTTAAAACGTATCAGTTTGCCAGAGTTGGAAAAAGTCGTCCGCAAGGTTCATACGTTGGCTACGCCTTTAGAGAAAGTTACTGTGAAGAGGGTGAGTCATTTTATATTTACTTTGAAGGAAACTTTCTTACGAAGTATATCTTTGTCATCGGTACAACGTTTGCGAGAAATCGTCCATAATTACAGAAAGACTCCTCTGAATTGGTTTGGATTTGGCTTGGAAATAATATACCGTTGCTGTCATATTGTTTTGAAATTTTTCATTTTTAAATATTAAACTTAGCCGGTGAATATATAATAGCTGACGTCTCGGACGGCTCGACAGAAATCCAAAAACTCGCGAGCGATCGCCGTGAAGGTTGCGGGTGTGCCCACCAGCGCCGACTATCGGCCAGATACCGCATATACTTGTAAACAGCTCCAGTTCTTCTCTGTCGGTCTTATCGACAAGTTGATTCCGCTCGCTGTTGACCTTGAGTTTTCGTCATTTTTGGTGAAGTACTTTATTTTGGTTGTTTTGAGCTTTCGCTGTGACGGGTGTTTTTCTCTTCAATTAAAACTCTTGAACCCTTTTTTGGCTAGTGTTTATTGTTGATGACTTTGGATTTGTTTTGGATTTTTCTCTGATTGTTCAATATGGCTGACCCTTCTCCTATCCCTGGACCTAAATTTCGCAAATGTAATGCTAGGGATTGTAACAAACGTCTTCCAAAGGCCTCTCTCGACCCACATACCGTGTGTTCTAATTGCCGGGGTAAAACCTGCCAATTAGGAGATCGGTGTGATGAGTGCGTGGTCTTGTCGGAATTCGACTGGCTTGAATTTGATAAATATTCTCGTAAGCTGGAGAGAGATAGGGTGAGGAGAAGCTCCTCTAGGTCATTGGAATTTTCCTCCTCCCATGCCCCTGAACCTAATCCTTCCCCTGTAGTAGTTGTTCCTGAACCCTCTACTAGCACTCATGAACCGTCCATGCGGGATATGTTTCTTGCGATTCAAGCTTTAGGCGAGAAAGTTGAATCCTTAGCTTCGGACCGTAACCAACTCATGTCAGATGTGAAGTTATTAAAGTGTCAGAGTGGCAAATCAGAAAATCGTAGTGACAAAGTGATAAGTGCGCAAAGTGTTCTTAGTGTTGCGACCGAGGGTTCGTCTGTTCGTGCTTGTCGCTCCCCTAGTCCGAGACCTCTTTCAGGCTCCCCTGCACCAGGGAGAAGTAATGTCGTAGGACTTAAGGGGACGAGAGGCTTTAACCAACGTACAGACGTTCCCTCTTTGGTATCGGGCGTTTCTCGTCAAGATCGCCCTTACCATAAGACGAGCGAGGCTGTGTTCTCCTCGTCATCCGAAGGCTTTTCGCAAAAGAAACCTTGGAGCAAGGTTTCTAGACCCTTGAAGCGGAAGTCAGTCCCTTCAGGACAGGTCCAGCGTCCTGGCTGTAGCCATTGGGACAGCTCTGACCCTTTGCAGTCGTCGGAAGACTGTTCGCCTATTAAACGTAAGCGTAACACGGGCTCCGAGAGTCTCGGTAAAGGCAATGTTTTGCCTTCACAGACGTTACCGTCGTCTCGGCCCGTCCCGACTCCCGTTGATCCTAAATGGGTTGTCCTGCAGGATATGCAGACTAAGCTTGCCTCCCTTATGGAGGAGTATAACGTTGAGCAAGTTCACGATGATCCTTCGCTTTTGCATCGCCGTTACGCTGATCGAGACTCTGGCCGTCAGCCGCCCAAACGAGCTTTTACTCGTCCTTTTGACGTTAGCACTTTGAAACGTGATGTCGGTAGTTTGTCACGTCAGTCACGTGACATGGATCCTCACTCGCTGCAGTCCCGTGTTGACTTTCAGCCGCAGCCGCAGCCTCATGTTGACGTTCAGCCGCTGCCGCAGTCTCGTGTTGACATTCAGGACGTTCGCCAACCAGCTCAGTTGCCTCGACTTGACGTCGAGCGTCAAGCACCGCAGTCTAAGGTTGTTTTGACTGCTCAGTCTAGGCAGTCTATGCAGTTCCGACGTGACGTCGAGCGTCCATCAACTCCTGTTGTTTTTGTTGGTCAGTCACAAGGTTTTCAGTCCTTTCAGCAGCGGCATGACGTCGCTTCCTCGACTGCTACTGCTGCTCCTTTGCTTGTGGACATTGCCTGTCAAGCATTGCCGCCGCGGCAGGTCTCTCCTTTTCATGAGACTCGACAATTGTCGGACGAGGTTCCTTCAGATGAGGAAGTTGCTGATCCTCCGCCTACTGATATTCCTTTGGGCATTTTGTCAGACGGAGAAGAGCCTAAAGCTGCTCAGCCCTCTATGGACTTTAAGAAAATCATGTTGATTTTTAAGGATCTTTTTCCAGACCATTTTGTACCTTCTGCTCCTCGTTCGCCTCCGTCAGAGTTTGCGCTAGGCCTAGCTGCTTCGAAGCCTTCGTTTACTAAGCTAGTGCTCTCTCGCTCTTCTAAGAATGCTTTACGTTTGCTAGGCGACTGGTTGATCACCAGGAGGAGTTTGGGGAAGACTGCCTTTGCTTTCCCTCCTTTTAAACTGGCTTCTAGAGCGAGCGTCTGGTATGACACGGGAGAAGTTCTCGGCTTGGGAGTTCCTGCCTCTGCCCAGGGAGACTTCTCAAGCCTAGTAGACTCTCCCCGTCACCTGGCCATGAGACGCTCTAAAGTTTATTGGTCCTCCTCGGACCTTGACCATCTCCTTAAAGGGGTTTACAGGGCCTTCGAAGTTTTTAACTTCTTAGATTGGTCTCTAGGAGCCTTAAGCAGGAAGATCTCGTCGGCCGACCAGGATGTTTCCGTGCTTATTATGTCCTGCATGGACAAAGCCATCCGTGATGGCTCCAATGAGCTCGCCGCTACCTTTACGGCTGGAGTCCTGAAGAAGAGGGAGACTCTTTGCTCGTTCCTTTCGGCAGGAGTAACTCCCTGTCAAAGGTCGGAGCTTCTCTTTGCCCCGTTGTCATCTGCCTTGTTTCCTCAGCAGTTGATCAAGGATATTGCGGCTTCGCTGGTGCAGAAGGATACCCACGACGTCTGCTCGTAAGGGTGCTCCTTCATCGTCTTATGTCGTAAGACCCAAGATCGATACCCCAGCAACGAGGTTTATCCCGCCCTTTCGTGGCAGAGCCCCCAGTAGGGGAGGCGCTCGTTGCCGACAGTAAGAGAGGCAAGAGGAGAGGATCCAAGTCCTCCCGTGGCAGAGTCTGACTGCCCACGTCCTCAGACAGCGGTAGGGGCCAGACTGAACAACTTCTGGCAGGCCTGGGAGGAGAGTGGTGCATACCGAGAGTCTGTGTTGTTGCTCAAGGAGGGGTACAAAATTCCTTTTGTACGCAGACCTCCTCTAGTAACAGTTCCTTTAGACCTCTCTCCCAGCTATCGAGAGGAGTCAAGGAGACAAGCTCTACATCAGCAGGTTTTTCAATTGCTAGAGAAGGGAGCGGTGGTGAAAGTCTCGGACCTTCAATCACCGGGATTTTACAACCGTCTCTTCCTAGTCCCAAAGCATACAGGAGGTTGGAGGCTAGTGCTGGACGTCAGTGCGCTCAACGTTTTTGTTGTAAAAACAAAATTTACGATGGAGACCACGAAGTCCGTCCTAGCAGCGGTCAGAGAGGGAGACTGGATGGTCTCTCTCGACCTGCAGGATGCGTACTTCCACATTCCTATACACCCGGACTCTCAACCGTATCTGAGGTTTGTTTACAGGAATGTGGTGTACCAGTTCCGAGCACTGTGCTTCGGCCTCAGCCCTGCTCCTCTCGTGTTTATGAGGCTCATGAGGAATGTGGCAAAATTCCTTCATTTATCGGGAATTCGAGCCTCCCTGTACCTGGACGACTGGCTTCTCAGAGCGTCGTCCCGTCATCGCTGTCTGCAGGACCTTCAATGGACGTTAGCTCTTGCAAAGGAGTTGGGACTGTTGGTGAACTTAGAAAAGTCTCAACTGAATCACTCCCAGACGATTCTCTATTTGGGGATGGAGATTCGCAGTCTAGTTTTTCGGGCTTTTCCGTCTGCCACCAGGATAGAGCAAGCCCTGCTCAAAGTCCGCCTCATGCTGAAAAAAGACCGTTGCTCAGTGAGAAGGTGGATGAGCCTCCTAGGGACTCTGTCATCCCTGGAACAATTTATCTCACTAGGGAGACTTCACCTTCGCCCTCTCCAGTTCCATCTAGACTCCCATTGGAACAAGGGCAAGGCTTTGGAAGCTGTGTCAATCCCGATCTCCGAGCCAGTAAAAACGTGCCTGAGCTGGTGGGACAGCAACATAAGTCTGCGCGAGGGTCTGTCCCTGGCGGTCAAGAACCCAAACCACGTTGTTGTTCTCAGACGCATCGGATTTGGGTTGGGGAGCGACTCTGGACGGTCTGGAATGTTCGGGTCTTTGGACGTCGGATCAGAGGAGCCTGCACATCAACTGCAAGGAGCTGTTGGCTGTTCACTTGGCCTTGACGAGTTTCGAGAGTCTTCTACGAAACAAAGTGGTAGAAGTCAATTCGGACAACACCACAGCCTTGGCGTACATCTCCAAGCAAGGAGGCACTCACTCCCACACACTGTTCGTCATCGCAAGGGACCTCCTCATCTGGTCAAGAGATCGAGGCATCTCACTGTTGACAAGATTCATCCAGGGGGACTTGAACGTCTTGGCGGACTGTCTCAGTCGGAGAGGTCAGGTGATCCCCACAGAATGGACCCTTCACAAGGACGTGTGCAAGAGTCTTTGGATGACTTGGGGCCAACCCACCATAGACCTCTTTGCCACCTCGTTGACCAAAAGGCTCCCGACCTATTGCTCTCCAGTCCCAGATCCAGAGGCGGCCCACATAGATGCTTTCCTGCTGGACTGGTCTCACCTGGACGCGTACGCATTCCCGCCGTTCAAGATCATCAACATGGTACTGCAGAAGTTCGCCTCTCACGAAGGGACAAGGTTGACGTTGGTTGCTCCCCTCTGGCCCGCGAGAGAGTGGTTCACAGAGGTACTTCAATGGCTGGTAGACGTTCCAAGGAGTCTGCCTTTAAGGATGGATCTCTTACGACAGCTCCTCGTAAGGAGTCTTTATCAAAGCCTCCCCGCGCTTCGTCTGACTGCCTTCAGACTATCGAAAGACTCTCAAGAGCTCGAGGATTTTCGAAGGAGGCAGCCAGAGCGATTGCGAGAGCTATGAGAGCATCTACCATCAAGGTGTACCAGTCGAAGTGGGAAGTCTTTAGAGACTGGTGCAAGTCATCATCCATTTCCTCTTCCAGTACCTCTGTAGCCCAAATTGCAGACTTTCTCCTGCATCTGAGAAATGTTCGCTCCCTCTCTGCTCCCACTATTAAGGGCTACAGGAGCATGTTGGCTTCTGTGTTCAGACATAGAGGCTTAGATCTGTCCAATAATAAAGATCTCCAAGATCTCCTTAAGTCCTTCGAAACCTCTAAGGAGCGTCGTATGGCAACTCCTGGGTGGAACTTAGACGTGGTCCTAAGGTTCCTAATGTCCGACAGGTTTGAGCCATTACATTCAGCCTCCCTGAAGGATCTCACCCTCAAGACGCTTTTTTTGGTGTGCTTGGCTTCGGCTAAAAGGGTCAGTGAGATCCATGCCTTTAGTAAAAACATCGGCTTTTCTACAGATAAAGCCACATGTTCGCTTCAGCTTGGTTTCTTGGCCAAAAATGAACTGCCTTCTCGTCCTTGGCCTAAATCTTTTGATATACCTTGCCTATCAGAGATCGTAGGCAACGAGGTTGAAAGAGTACTGTGCCCAATTAGAGCGCTTAAGTTTTATTTAGCTCGTACCAGATCTTTACGAGGTGGATCTGAGGCCTTATGGTGCTCCGTTAAGAAGCCCTCATTGCCTATGTCTAAAAATGCTTTATCGTATTTTATTAGATTTTTAATCCGAGAGGCTCACTCTCACTTAAGTGAAAAAGATCGTTGTTTTCTTAAGGTTAAGACGCACGAAGTAAGAGCGATAGCAACTTCCGTGGCTTTTAAGCAAAACAGATCTCTGCGAAGTATTATGGACGCGACCTTTTGGAGGAGCAAGTCGGTGTTCGCTTCATTTTACTTAAAAGACGTCCAGACTCTTTATGAGGACTGCTACACACTGGGTCCATTCGTTGCAGCGAGTGCAGTAGTGGGTGAGGGTTCTACCACTACATTCCCTTAATCCCAATATCCTTTTAATCTTCTCTTGAAATGTTTTTAATCTTGTCTTGGGTTGTACGGAAGGCTGAGAAGCCTTTCGCATCCTTTTTGATTTGGCGGGTGGTCAAATGTCGTTTCTTGAGAGCGCCCAGATTAAGGGTTTTGATAAGGTCCTGTTGTATGGGTGGTCGCCCTGGATATAACAGCTCCTGGGAGTCTTTCAGCATCCTGAGAGGATGGCTGGGCTTCGTGAGGAAAGCGGACTAATAAGGCAGAGTAATCGTCAGAGTCAGCTTCCTTACCAGGTACCTATATTTAATTGGGTTTTGTTATGATATAATTGTCAAAAACTCTAAGCATATACGCCTTTATTGTATTAATACTGGTCTCTACCCACCACCATGGGTGTGAATCAGCTATTATATATTCACCGGCTAAGTTTAATATTTAAAAATGATATTTTGATTATAAAATAAATTTTTGAATATACTTACCCGGTGAATATATAAATTAAAGGCCCTCCCTTCCTCCCCGATAGAGACCCAGCGGAATGAGAAGAACTGGAGCTGTTTACAAGTATATGCGGTATCTGGCCGATAGTCGGCGCTGGTGGGCACACCCGCAACCTTCAAGGCAATCGCTCGCGAGTTTTTGGGTTTCTGTCGAGCCGTCCGAGACGTCAGCTATTATATATTCACCGGGTAAGTATATTAAAAAATTTATTTTATAATCAAAATATCATTTTCTTTATTTTCCATTGTTCCGTAACCGAAATACAAACCACGCTATTTACATAGGGTATTACTTTTGGCGTAGCTGAAATGACGAGAAATTAGATTTTTAACGAGGGTTAACTACCCCCACGCTAGTTAGCAGGGGTAGGGAAGGGGTAGCTTGCTACCCCTCCCCCCCATACACACTGGTGAGTTGTCTCACTTCACTTTTGGCTCGGACGATGTACAGACGTTTCTGTCTTCGTCCTCGTTGTTGACAGCCTTAATTTGTTTTTTGCTTTTTCTAGATTTTGTGTTTTGGAAGTTGGCCTCGACTGTTATCATCGCTATGCGCAAGTGCCCTGGACTCGCTGGCCACCCTTGTGGGACCTTCATGTCAGCGGAGGACACCGATCCTCACACCCTTTGCCCGCAGTGCCGAGGTCAACGGTGTGAGAGGGAGAATACTTGCAGTGAGTGTAGGGAGTGATCTGCCTTCCAGTGGGAGAAGTTCGGCCGTCGGCGTAAGAAAAAGTCCAAGAAAGACCGTTCTCCTTCAGGGGCAACCTTGAAGAAGGAAGGCTCTAAGGACTCCTCTTCCGCCGCCCGAACCTCCTCCGAAGCTCCCACTCGATCGGTCTCTCGTGAGAGACTGCCGAGTGGTAGCACAGGCCCTAGTGGTGTTTCCCGACCTCGGGGTGCGGGAGAGGGCTTTGCCTCCCTTAGCGTGGCAGCTCCCTCTTCTCCTCCGGGGGAGGATATTTTGGATTTTAATGAATATGACCAAACTGTGTCTAATGATGATTTGTTCCAGCTTTGGGCTTCCTTGGGGCTTAAGGGCTCGCCCTCCAAGGAAGCCCTGTTTGACCTGATCCAGTTGGGGGCTGCGGTCAAACAGTCGCCGGTAATACCGGAGGTATTCCCTTCGGATATTGTCGACACTGTCTTGGCAGAGCCTTCCGACGGGTCTGGTCAAACCCTTGATGCTGCGCCTGTTGCGGACGTTGCTGAAGGCTCTCCGCCCCCCTCCGAACATCCTTCGAGGGGGGAGGGGAGTCCCACGGTCTCTCCTGCGGGCGGGTCTCCCCCTCGGGGGAGCGCGCTGACAGAGACTCCTCTTCGGAGGACTGATGACTTGGACGCCCTTCTTCGAGGCCGTATTCGCCGTAAGGCCCGTTGGCCTCTCCGCAGCAGAGGACTTCCTTCTCCCTATAAGGAAGTTAGGAGGCGCCTCTTTGGTTCGTCCTCTCCTGATCCTTCCCCTGAGGAGGAGCCCCCTCCGTCAGAAGCAGACCGTCGCAGTAGCGTCCCTTGACCTCTCCGCAGATCGTTCGCGATCTCCTACGCCTGCCAGATCTTCCGACCTGCCTTCTCCGTTCCTGGCTGCAGATGCTCTTTGGGTGCCTTCTCACCCTGTTATCCAACAGGCACCGATCCCTTCGGGGAAAAGGGACTCTACTCATGGTGTGGGTAAGTCCCTTGCGCGTCAGGGTTCCCCTGCGCGCCCACCTGTGCGTTTGCGTGCAGTAGCGCACAAGCGCTCTCAAGAGTTACAGTCTTCGGACTTAACTCGCCAGCGCTCTCCTGCTCGGCAGCGATCACCTGCTCGCCAGCGCTCTCCTTCTTGCAGGTCTCCTGTGAAACAGCGCCCTTATGTTCCTGATATGCGCAAGGCGCACCTACGTTCTCCTGTGCACAGCCGCGCTACTACTCAGCCTGTTCCTGATGCGCGCCCAGCGCGCCAACGATCACCACCGCGTCCACGATCGCCAGATCTGGACTTAGGCAAGGCCTTCTGCTCCGGCGCAACAGCGCACGCGCTCATCTAGAGCTCCTGTTCGCGAGCGTTCGGCTGCGCGTTCGTCTCCCTCCATCTCTTCAGATGTGCGCAGTAACCTTACTACGCGTCAACGATCACCTGCGCGCCCACGCGATCACTCGCCTATGCGCAAATGCTCTCCTGAGCGCCAACGCCCTCTTAAGACTCGCCCGCGCGATAAATCGCCTGTGCACAGTCGTTCGCCTGTTCGTGGTACGCGCCGTCGTTCTCCGGAGTACACGCGACATCGCTCGCCAACGCGCCAACATTCGCCAACGCGCCAACGCTCTCCGCCTGGCAAACGCTCGCCAAGTCGCTCGCGACTTTTCTCGCCCGAACATCGTCATTCTCCTATGCGCTGCCAGCGGTCGCCTAGTTTTCAGCGCACCCCTTCACCTACGCGACCGCGCGCACCTTCATGTGCGCGCCAACGCGTCCATTCGCCTGCGCTCCCACGCGCCATCTCGCCCGCGTGCGAACGCACCCACGAGCATTCTTCTACACGCGGCAATCCGCCCGCGCTTCGGAAATCGCCCGCGCGCGATCCCTTGAATGCTTTTTCGCGTGAGCACCGCCGCGATCCCCATTCTCGCAGGGATCATCAACGCGGCCAACTGATAGGGACGCGGACTTCCAGATCGGTCTCTGGATCGCCACCGCGCAAGCGTAGGATTACCTACCAGGATCAGGACCAGGAAGAATCTACAGAGAGGTCCATGCAACATTCTTTTTCTTCTTCTTTTCAGGCAGGCCCCGTGGCGTCCACTCCGAAGGGTCAGGAGATCCCCTTCCCTCCAGCAGGGATAACTGACACGGCGTCAGTTACCCGTCAGCCTTGGTTCCGTCACATAATGAACGCAGTGGTTCAGGCTGTAAAGCCTGCCCTCGTTGATTTGGGACTTAAACCAACGGCAGACTCATCCCCGCTGAAGAGAAGGAGAGGAGTGGACTTCATGGTGACTTCTCCTCGGGAGAAGTTGGCTCCCTAGAGGTCGGTCAGGAAGGCTCCTTCTCCCGTGGACGAGGTTTTCCGTCCTCAGGAGAGTCCAGCGAGGCAGGGTTGTCCCCCACGGCACCAATGGGAGGAACCCCTCCTCTTAGGAGAGAAACTTCTCGCGAGGAAGCTCCCTTCCAGACCTCTTTGCTGGAGTCCTGTATTCCTCCTGGGAGGGAGCCCAAGGACTCCAAGACGATTCCTAAATCGTCATCCAGGATCCGTCCAGAGCCAACCAGAGCCCGGGAGGACGTCCACGTGTCTCCCCAAGATGAGCCTTTGGGGACCGGAGACTTAGCTGCCAGTCCGCAAGGAGGAGACCAGTTCGAGTCAGAACACGCTTTCTGGCAGGTCCTAGGGTTGATGAGGCAACTCAACGAGTTTAATGACCCGGAGACTGCCCCTTGTGAGGGCAAGGACACGGTGCTAGACGAAGTCTATGGCACCCAGAAACCCCCTAAGTCCAGCGCAGCTTTGCCTTAGTCCAAAGGGGTGAAAGGGACCAGGGACAGGGTCGAAGCCCAGCTCTCCGAGCTCGCCTTCTCCGGTCGTTCTTCTGCCGGGTTCAAACTCCTCCCGCCTCCTCGAGTACATCAGAGGAGGTACTTTGAGATCATGGGGGGGTCCAGTATGGCCCTTCCACTCCACCATTCTGTGGAAGAGCTGACCAGGGGAACTCCTCTCGAGAAGCTCTCGCCCGGCAGGTGACGTTCTCGGCGTCAGAGATCCTGAACCTTGAGAAGGTCGCGAAGAGTGCCATGCAGGCAACTTCGTGGCTGGACGTTTGGCTGGGATCTCTGGGCATCCTATTGCGCTCTGAGGATCTGTCCAAGGAGAGCAATAGGAAGGCTTTGGAGACCTTCCTCCTCTCGGGCACGCGTTCGATCGAGTTCCTCGCTCACCAGGTGGCTAACCTGTTGGCTAAATCGATCCTCAAGCGTCGCGACGCAGTGACCGAGAGGTTCCATCCGAAGGTCCCCGCCGTGAACGTCTGCAGGCTCAGGCACTCCTCCATTACTGGGAGGGATCTGCTCGAGCCCAAGGACATAGAACGAACAGCTGAGAGGTGGAGGAGATCGAATAAAGATTCTCTCCTCCAGAGGGCCCTGACATCTCGGCCCTACAAGCCTCCGGCACCTCAACAGCAACAGCAGCCTCGCAAGACACCGAAGCAGGCTCCGGCAACTAAGACAAGGGTGTCTAAGCCGCAGCCCTTTCAGACCAAGGACAGAAGGCGCGGCAAGTCCTCTAGGGGAGGTAAGAATCCTAGAGGCAGCGGCCGAGGCCGCAAGCGCTAGGATTGGCAATCCCCCCGCGTGTCCACCTGTGGGGGGATGCCTGAAAAGTTGCGTGCACAGGTGGCAGCAACTTAGGGCCGATTCTTAGACGGTCTCTGTGATCGGCCAAGGTTATCGCGTCCCATTCACGACATCTCCACCTCCCCTGTCAGCGAATCCAGTGCCGCTGAACTCCTATGCCATGGGATCGGCAAAGGGGTTAGCCCTTCGGGCGGAAGTCGAGACCATGCTCAAGAAGGATGCTCTCCAGGAGGTCGACGACGGCTCCCCAGGCTTCTTCAGTCGACTCTTTCTTGTAAAGAAGGCGTCTGGAGGCTGGACACCGGTCATCGACCTCTCAGCCCTGAACAAGTTTGTCAAGCAAACTTCGTTCAGCATGGAGACAGCAGAGACGGTCAGACTTGCAGTGAGACCGCAAGACTTCATGTGCACACTGGATCTGAAAGACGCGTACTTCCAGATCCCAATCCATCCGTCTTCCAGGAAGTACTTGAGATTCAGCCTAGACAGCAAGATCTACCAGTTCAAGGTGCTGTGTTTCAGTCTCTCCACAGCTCCTCAGGTGTTCACCAGAGTGTTCGCTCTGATTTCATCTTGGGCGCACAGGAACGGCATACGTCTCCTCCGTTATCTGGACGACTGGCTGGTCCTGGCAGACTCCGAAGAGCATAATTATAAAGGACCTACTTCAGGTTAGTTTTTACCTTGAGGTCAGGTTGACCTTAGGTCAGGGGCTAAGACACGCTGACTGAGGTTAAAAGGTCAAATATATATGGGTTTAATGCCGTGATTTAGCTTTTATCCTTTTTTACTATTAATAAATATCTTACCCATGACTAGCTTCACATATCTTTCTGGATATATATATATATATATGTATATATATATATTTTATATATATATATATATATATATATATATATATATATATATATATATATATATATATATATATATATATATATATATATATATATATATATATATATATATATATATATATATATATATATATATATATATATATATATATATATATATATATATATATATATATATATATATATATATATATATATATATATATATATATATATATATATATATATATATATGTAAGAGATGTTGCAATGATATTCTATAAAAGAAACATAATTTGTTCCATAACCGAAATACAAACCACGCTATTTACAAAAGGTATTACTTTTAGCGCAGCTGAAATGACGAGCCAATAGTTTTTAACGAGGGTTAATTACCCCCGCGCTAGTTAGCGGGGGGGGTGGGGAAGGGTAGCTTGCTACCCCTCCCCCCTCCACACACCGGTGACTTGCTTCACTTCACTTTTGGCTCGGCGGTGATCAGACGTGTCTGTTCATCGCCTTCGTGACAGCCTTTAATTTTCTGCTTTTTCTTTTCAGCTTGTGTGATTGGTTGGAAGTTGACCTTCAGTTATTTTCTTTTATTTACTATGCGTACATGCCCTGGAGTTGCCGGCCGTCCTTGTGGGACTTTCATGTCGGACGTTATTACGGATCCTCACACCCTCTGCCCTCAATGTCGGGGCCGACGGTGCGACCAGGATAACATGTGCCGTGAGTGCAGGGAGTGGTCTGCCTCCCAGTGGGAGAGGTTTGGCCGTCGGCGTAAGAAGAAGTCCAAGAGAGACCGTTCTCCTCCGGGGTTAGCCTTGAAGGAGGAAGGTTCTCGGGACTCTTCTTCCGCCGCCCAAACCTCCTCCGAAGCTCCCCCTCGTCCGCCTCCTAAGGAGAGTCGTCCAAGTGGGAGCGCAGGCCCTTGTTCTGTTTCCCTACCTTCGGTGGGGGGAGAGGGCGTCGCCTCCCATAGCGAGGCGGTTCCCCCTCCTCCTCCGGGGGAGGTTATTGATAATAATGCCTTATCCAGTGATGATCTTTTACAGATTTGGTCGTCCCTGGGGCTTAAGGGCTTGCCCTCCAGGGTCGCTCTTTTTGACCTTGTCTCGTTGGGGGCCGCTGTTAAACAGTCGGTGGAAGGACAATATCAACCTAAGAGAGGGTCTTCCCCTGGCTGTTCAGACTCCCAACCACGTTCTCTTCTCGGACGCATCGGACTTGGGCTGGGGCGCGACACTGGACGGTCGGGAATGCTCAGGTCTGTGGAACTCGAGTCAGAGGAGCATGCATATCAACTGCAAGGAGCTGTTGGCAGTTCATCTGGCCTTGAAAAGCTTCGAGTATCTCCTTCGAGGCAAAGTGGTGGAAGTAAACTCGGACAACACCACGGCCTTGGCGTACATCTCCAAACAAGGAGGTACCCACTCACTGACGTTGTACGAGATCGCAAGGGACCTGCTCATCTGGTCAAAAGGTCAAGACATCTCCCTAGTAACGAGGTTCATCCAAGGCGACTTGAACGTCATAGCAGATTGTCTCAGTCGGAAAGGGCAAGTAATTCCAACGGAATGGACCCTCCACAAGGATGTGTGCAAGAGACTTTGGGCCACTTGGGGTCAACCAACCATAGATCTCTTTGCAACCTCGCTGACCAAGAGGCTTCCAATCTATTGCTCTCCAGTCCCGGACCCAGCAGCAATACATATAGATGCCTTCCTCCTAGATTGGTCACATCTGGATCTCTACGCATTCCCACCGTTCAAGATTGTCAACAAGGTACTGCAGAAGTTCGCCTCTCACGAAGGGACAAGGTTGACGTTAGTTGCTCCCCTCTGGCCCGCGAGAGAATGGTTCACCGAGGTACTTCGATGGTTAGTAGACGTTCCCAGAAGTCTTCCTCTAAGAGTAGACCTTCTACGTCAGCCACACGTAAAGAAGGTACACCAAAGCCTCCACGCTCTTCGTCTGACTGCCTTCAGACTATCGAAAGACTCTCGAGAGCTAGAGGCTTTTCGAAGGAGGCAGCCAGTGCGATTGCTAGAGCAAGGAGAGCGTCTACCATTAGAGTCCACCAATCGAAGTGGGAAGTCTTCCGAGACTGGTGCAAGTCAGTTTCTGTATCCTTGACCAGTACCTCTGTAGCTCAAATAGCTGATTTTCTCTTATACCTGAGAAAAGGACGATCCCTTTCAGCTCCCACTATCAAGGGCTACAGAAGCATGTTGGCATCGGTCTTCCGGCATAGAGGCTTAGATCTTTCCAACAATAAAGATCTGCAAGACCTCCTTAAGTCTTTTGAGACCACCAAGGAGCGTCGTTTGGCTACCCCTGGATGGAATTTAGACGTGGTACTAAGATTCCTCATGTCAGACAGGTTTGAGCCGTTACAATCAGCCTCCCTGAAAGATCTCACTCTTAAGACTCTTTTCCTGGTATGCTTAGCCTCGGCTAAAAGAGTCAGCGAGATTCATGCCTTCAGCAAGAACATCGGATTTTCGTCGGAAAAAGCTACTTGTTCGCTGCAACTTGGTTTTCTAGCCAAAAATGAACTTCCTTCTCGGCCTTGGCCTAAATCTTTCGATATTCCCAGCTTATCGGAGATCGTAGGCAATGAACTAGAAAGAGTCTTATGCCCTGTTAGAGCTCTTAAGTTTTATTTAAATCGTACTAAACCTTTACGAGGCCAATCTGAAGCTTTATGGTGTTCAGTTAAGAAACCATCTTTGCCTATGTCAAAGAATGCTTTGTCATACTTTATCAGATTGTTAATACGAGAAGCTCATTCACATCTGAGTGAGGAAGACCGAGCTTTGCTTAAGGTGAAGACGCACGAAGTTAGAGCTGTAGCAACTTCCGAGGCCTTTAAGCAAAATAGATCTCTGCAAAGTATAATGGACGCAACCTATTGGAGAAGCAAGTCAGAGTTCGCGTCATTTTACTTGAAAGATGTCCAGTCTCTTTACGAGAACTGCTACACACTGGGACCATTCGTAGCAGCGAGTGCAGTAGTGGGTGAGGGCTCAACCACTACAATTCCCTAATTCCATATCCTTTTAATCTGTCTCTTGAAATGTTTTTAATGTTGTTTTTTATGGGTTGTCCGGAAGGCTAAGAAGCCTTTCGCATCCTGGTTGATTTGGCGGGTGGTCAAAGTCATTTCTTGAGAGCGCCCAGATTAGGGGTTTGATGAGGTCCTGTTGTATGGGTTGCAGCCCTTGATACTTCAGCTCCTAGGGGTCTGTCAGCATCCTAAGAGGATCGCGAGGCTCCGTAAGGAAGACGTACTTACAAGGCAGAGTAATCGTCTAAGTCGACTTCCTTACCAGGTACCTATTTATTTTGTTTTTGTTATATTGATAACTTCTAAAATGAAATAAAAACTCTTAGCTTATATGATGTAAACATATTTAACTGGTCTCTACCCACCACCCTGGGTGTGAATCAGCTATATATATTCACCGGCTGAGTTAAATATTTAAAAATGATATTTTAATTATAAAATAAATTTTTGAATATACTTACCCGGTGAATATATGAATTAAACGACCCTCCCTTCCTCCCCAATAGAGACGCAGTGGGATGAGAAGAAATTGAGTCTTTGTTTACATTGAGTATGGTATCTGGCCGACAGTTGGCGCTGATGGGCACAACCGCAACCTGTATAGCGATCGCTGGCGAGTTTTTACAGTTTTTTGTCTGTCGAGCAACAGAGTTGCAGCTATATATATATTCACCGGGTAAGTATATTCAAAAATTTATTTTATAATTAAAATATCATTTTTCAAGATTTTGTGAAAATTATTCGTAGTTTAGTTAGTTTTAAATTCTAAAATTTTCTGTCTGTCGAGTTTTATAACTTTACTTTTATGAGTAATTCTGTTGATCTATTTATTTACCCGTTAGGTTTTATGGAAAATAATTTGGTCTTTAGGACTGCAGTTACACCATAGTGTTTTGTATTATTTTTTTACATATAGTTTTTAAAAATAATTATTCCTGTAAGTGCTATGAGGTACTTTAAAGTTTTCGGTTACATTTCTTCATATCTAGGTTTGGGAGAAATAATCGAAGTCTTTCATATGTGTAATAGTTACGTTTTAGTTTTGAAATTTCTTTTGCAAGCAGTTTGGGATATTCAAGAGCAGTTCAGTTACATTTGAATTTCTCATTTTAAGGTTTGAGGAGAAATAATCTATTCTTAAGAGTAGTTCTATTAATTTTACCTGTTTCCATAATTTATCGATCATATTTAAAAAGGATGAAAATAGTTCTTGAAGTGTGTTAAAATGCAGAGGGAAAGATAAACCTTGGTTCAATGATAATTATAAATGTGCTTATTTGGAGAAGCAGGAGACGTATCATCTTTGGAACGGTAACAGATCGAGATGTGATTTCTGTATAAGTTTATTTTGCCAAGTAATATTTCTAGTGACATTTTACTATAATATTTGCATTGATTTATCTTATATTGCCTTGAAATGTTTCAAATAATTTTCCCATTAGATATATTTTTGCTTAATAATAAGTTTTTCAAAATATTAACTATCTTACAGATGTTGATGTAACAACTGGTCAATCGTTAGATGGTCTCATCTCTTCGCCAATCGAGAATATTCCTCCATCATCGAGAACAATGACACCAACAATTTATTAAGTTGTGATTAATGTGAAGGTCTTGAATACTGAAGAAGGAAACCATGACTTAATTTATCGCCTTTTCGCCATCATAGATTATTGGCACGAAGGTAGTATTTGCTGGTTGTGTTTCCACTAGGTCAAGGCGCAGGTTTTTAAAATTTTATTTGTTCCGTAACCGAAATACAAACCACGCTATTTACAAAGGGTATTACTTTTAGCGCAGCTGAAATGACGAGCCAATAGTTTTTTAACGAGGGTTAATTACCCCCGCGCTAGTTAGCGGGGGGTGGGGAAGGGTAGCTTGCTACCCCTCCCCCCTCCACACACCGGTGACTTGCTTCACTTCACTTTTGGCTCGGCGGTGATCAGACGTGTCTGTTCATCGCCTTTGTGACAGCCTTTAATTTTCTTCTTTTTCTTTTCAGCTTTTGTGATTGGTTGGAAGTTGACCTTCAGTTATTTTCTTTTATTTAATATGCGGACATGCCCTGGAGTTGCCGGCCGTCCTTGTGGGACTTTCATGTCGGACGTGATTACGGATCCTCACACCCTCTGCCCTCAATGTCGGGGCCGACGGAGCGACCAGGATAACATGTGCCGTGAGTGCAGGGAGTGGTCTGCCTCCCAGTGGGAGAGGTTTGGCCGTCGGCGTAAGAAGAAGTCCAAGAGAGACCGTTCTCCTCCGGGGTTAGCCTTGAAGGAGGAAGGTTCTCGGGACTCTTCTTCCGCCGCCCAAACCTCCTCCGAAGCTCCCCCTCGTCCGCCTCCTAAGGAGAGTCGTCCGAGTGGGAGCGCAGGCCCTTGTTCTGTTTCCCTACCTTCGGTGGGGGGAGAGGGCGTCGCCTCCCATAGCGAGGCGGTTCCCCCTCCTCCTCCGGGGGAGGTTATTGATAATAATGCCTTATCCAGTGATGATCTTTTACAGATTTGGTCGTCCCTGGGGCTTAAGGGCTTGCCCTCCAGGGTCGCTCTTTTTGACCTTGTCTCGTTGGGGGCCGCTGTTAAACAGTCCGAGACCTCTTTCAGGCTCCCCTGCACCAGGGAGAAGTAATGTCGTAGGACTTAAGGGGACGAGAGGCTTTAACCAACGTACAGACGTTCCCTCTTTGGTATCGGGCGTTTCTCGTCAAGATCGCCCTTACCATAAGACGAGCGAGGCTGTGTTCTCCTCGTCATCCGAAGGCTTTTCGCAAAAGAAACCTTGGAGCAAGGTTTCTAGACCCTTGAAGCGGAAGTCAGTCCCTTCAGGACAGGTCCAGCGTCCTGGCTGTAGCCATTGGGACAGCTCTGACCCTTTGCAGTCGTCGGAAGACTGTTCGCCTATTAAACGTAAGCGTAACACGGGCTCCGAGAGTCTCGGTAAAGGCAATGTTTTGCCTTCACAGACGTTACCGTCGTCTCGGCCCGTCCCGACTCCCGTTGATCCTAAATGGGTTGTCCTGCAGGATATGCAGACTAAGCTTGCCTCCCTTATGGAGGAGTATAACGTTGAGCAAGTTCACGATGATCCTTCGCTTTTGCATCGCCGTTACGCTGATCGAGACTCTGGCCGTCAGCCGCCCAAACGAGCTTTTACTCGTCCTTTTGACGTTAGCACTTTGAAACGTGATGTCGGTAGTTTGTCACGTCAGTCACGTGACATGGATCCTCACTCGCTGCAGTCCCGTGTTGACTTTCAGCCGCAGCCGCAGCCTCATGTTGACGTTCAGCCGCTGCCGCAGTCTCGTGTTGACATTCAGGACGTTCGCCAACCAGCTCAGTTGCCTCGACTTGACGTCGAGCGTCAAGCACCGCAGTCAAAGGTTGTTTTGACTGCTCAGTCTAGGCAGTCTATGCAGTTCCGACGTGACGTCGAGCGTCCATCAACTCCTGTTGTTTTTGTTGGTCAGTCACAAGGTTTTCAGTCCTTTCAGCAGCGGCATGACGTCGCTTCCTCGACTGCTACTGCTGCTCCTTTGCTTGTGGACATTGCCTGTCAAGCATTGCCGCCGCGGCAGGTCTCTCCTTTTCATGAGACTCGACAATTGTCGGACGAGGTTCCTTCAGATGAGGAAGTTGCTGATCCTCCGCCTACTGATATTCCTTTGGGCATTTTGTCAGACGGAGAAGAGCCTAAAGCTGCTCAGCCCTCTATGGACTTTAAGAAAATCATGTTGATTTTTAAGGATCTTTTTCCAGACCATTTTGTACCTTCTGCTCCTCGTTCGCCTCCGTCAGAGTTTGCGCTAGGCCTAGCTGCTTCGAAGCCTTCGTTTACTAAGCTAGTGCTCTCTCGCTCTTCTAAGAATGCTTTACGTTTGCTAGGCGACTGGTTGATCACCAGGAGGAGTTTGGGGAAGACTGCCTTTGCTTTCCCTCCTTTTAAACTGGCTTCTAGAGCGAGCGTCTGGTATGACACGGGAGAAGTTCTCGGCTTGGGAGTTCCTGCCTCTGCCCAGGGAGACTTCTCAAGCCTAGTAGACTCTCCCCGTCACCTGGCCATGAGACGCTCTAAAGTTTATTGGTCCTCCTCGGACCTTGACCATCTCCTTAAAGGGGTTTACAGGGCCTTCGAAGTTTTTAACTTCTTAGATTGGTCTCTAGGAGCCTTAAGCAGGAAGATCTCGTCGGCCGACCAGGATGTTTCCGTGCTTATTATGTCCTGCATGGACAAAGCCATCCGTGATGGCTCCAATGAGCTCGCCGCTACCTTTACGGCTGGAGTCCTGAAGAAGAGGGAGACTCTTTGCTCGTTCCTTTCGGCAGGAGTAACTCCCTGTCAAAGGTCGGAGCTTCTCTTTGCCCCGTTGTCATCTGCCTTGTTTCCTCAGCAGTTGATCAAGGATATTGCGGCTTCGCTGGTGCAGAAGGATACCCACGACGTCTGCTCGTAAGGGTGCTCCTTCATCGTCTTATGTCGTAAGACCCAAGATCGATACCCCAGCAACGAGGTTTATCCCGCCCTTTCGTGGCAGAGCCCCCAGTAGGGGAGGCGCTCGTGCCGACAGTAAGAGAGGCAAGAGGAGAGGATCCAAGTCCTCCCGTGGCAGAGTCTGACTGCCCACGTCCTCAGACAGCGGTAGGGGCCAGACTGAACAACTTCTGGCAGGCCTGGGAGGAGAGTGGTGCATACCGAGAGTCTGTGTTGTTGCTCAAGGAGGGGTACAAAATTCCTTTTGTACGCAGACCTCCTCTAGTAACAGTTCCTTTAGACCTCTCTCCCAGCTATCGAGAGGAGTCAAGGAGACAAGCTCTACATCAGCAGGTTTTTCAATTGCTAGAGAAGGGAGCGGTGGTGAAAGTCTCGGACCTTCAATCACCGGGATTTTACAACCGTCTCTTCCTAGTCCCAAAGCATACAGGAGGTTGGAGGCTAGTGCTGGACGTCAGTGCGCTCAACGTTTTTGTTGTAAAAACAAAATTTACGATGGAGACCACGAAGTCCGTCCTAGCAGCGGTCAGAGAGGGAGACTGGATGGTCTCTCTCGACCTGCAGGATGCGTACTTCCACATTCCTATACACCCGGACTCTCAACCGTATCTGAGGTTTGTTTACAGGAATGTGGTGTACCAGTTCCGAGCACTGTGCTTCGGCCTCAGCCCTGCTCCTCTCGTGTTTATGAGGCTCATGAGGAATGTGGCAAAATTCCTTCATTTATCGGGAATTCGAGCCTCCCTGTACCTGGACGACTGGCTTCTCAGAGCGTCGTCCCGTCATCGCTGTCTGCAGGACCTTCAATGGACGTTAGCTCTTGCAAAGGAGTTGGGACTGTTGGTGAACTTAGAAAAGTCTCAACTGAATCACTCCCAGACGATTCTCTATTTGGGGATGGAGATTCGCAGTCTAGTTTTTCGGGCTTTTCCGTCTGCCACCAGGATAGAGCAAGCCCTGCTCAAAGTCCGCCTCATGCTGAAAAAAGACCGTTGCTCAGTGAGAAGGTGGATGAGCCTCCTAGGGACTCTGTCATCCCTGGAACAATTTATCTCACTAGGGAGACTTCACCTTCGCCCTCTCCAGTTCCATCTAGACTCCCATTGGAACAAGGGCAAGGCTTTGGAAGCTGTGTCAATCCCGATCTCCGAGCCAGTAAAAACGTGCCTGAGCTGGTGGGACAGCAACATAAGTCTGCGCGAGGGTCTGTCCCTGGCGGTCAAGAACCCAAACCACGTTGTTGTTCTCAGACGCATCGGATTTGGGTTGGGGAGCGACTCTGGACGGTCTGGAATGTTCGGGTCTTTGGACGTCGGATCAGAGGAGCCTGCACATCAACTGCCAGGAGCTGTTGGCTGTTCACTTGGCCTTGACGAGTTTCGAGAGTCTTCTACGAAACAAAGTGGTAGAAGTCAATTCGGACAACACCACAGCCTTGGCGTACATCTCCAAGCAAGGAGGCACTCACTCCCACACACTGTTCGTCATCGCAAGGGACCTCCTCATCTGGTCAAGAGATCGAGGCATCTCACTGTTGACAAGATTCATCCAGGGGGACTTGAACGTCTTGGCGGACTGTCTCAGTCGGAGAGGTCAGGTGATCCCCACAGAATGGACCCTTCACAAGGACGTGTGCAAGAGTCTTTGGATGACTTGGGGCCAACCCACCATAGACCTCTTTGCCACCTCGTTGACCAAAAGGCTCCCGACCTATTGCTCTCCAGTCCCAGATCCAGAGGCGGCCCACATAGATGCTTTCCTGCTGGACTGGTCTCACCTGGACGCGTACGCATTCCCGCCGTTCAAGATCATCAACATGGTACTGCAGAAGTTCGCCTCTCACGAAGGGACAAGGTTGACGTTGGTTGCTCCCCTCTGGCCCGCGAGAGAGTGGTTCACAGAGGTACTTCAATGGCTGGTAGACGTTCCAAGGAGTCTGCCTTTAAGGATGGATCTCTTACGACAGCTCCTCGTAAGGAGTCTTTATCAAAGCCTCCCCGCGCTTCGTCTGACTGCCTTCAGACTATCGAAAGACTCTCAAGAGCTCGAGGATTTTCGAAGGAGGCAGCCAGAGCGATTGCGAGAGCTATGAGAGCATCTACCATCAAGGTGTACCAGTCGAAGTGGGAAGTCTTTAGAGACTGGTGCAAGTCATCATCCATTTCCTCTTCCAGTACCTCTGTAGCCCAAATTGCAGACTTTCTCCTGCATCTGAGAAATGTTCGCTCCCTCTCTGCTCCCACTATTAAGGGCTACAGGAGCATGTTGGCTTCTGTGTTCAGACATAGAGGCTTAGATCTGTCCAATAATAAAGATCTCCAAGATCTCCTTAAGTCCTTCGAAACCTCTAAGGAGCGTCGTATGGCAACTCCTGGGTGGAACTTAGACGTGGTCCTAAGGTTCCTAATGTCCGACAGGTTTGAGCCATTACATTCAGCCTCCCTGAAGGATCTCACCCTCAAGACGCTTTTTTTGGTGTGCTTGGCTTCGGCTAAAAGGGTCAGTGAGATCCATGCCTTTAGTAAAAACATCGGCTTTTCTACAGATAAAGCCACATGTTCGCTTCAGCTTGGTTTCTTGGCCAAAAATGAACTGCCTTCTCGTCCTTGGCCTAAATCTTTTGATATACCTTGCCTATCAGAGATCGTAGGCAACGAGGTTGAAAGAGTACTGTGCCCAATTAGAGCGCTTAAGTTTTATTTAGCTCGTACCAGATCTTTACGAGGTGGATCTGAGGCCTTATGGTGCTCCGTTAAGAAGCCCTCATTGCCTATGTCTAAAAATGCTTTATCGTATTTTATTAGATTTTTAATCCGAGAGGCTCACTCTCACTTAAGTGAAAAAGATCGTTGTTTTCTTAAGGTTAAGACGCACGAAGTAAGAGCGATAGCAACTTCCGTGGCTTTTAAGCAAAACAGATCTCTGCGAAGTATTATGGACGCGACCTTTTGGAGGAGCAAGTCGGTGTTCGCTTCATTTTACTTAAAAGACGTCCAGACTCTTTATGAGGACTGCTACACACTGGGTCCATTCGTTGCAGCGAGTGCAGTAGTGGGTGAGGGTTCTACCACTACATTCCCTTAATCCCAATATCCTTTTAATCTTCTCTTGAAATGTTTTTAATCTTGTCTTGGGTTGTACGGAAGGCTGAGAAGCCTTTCGCATCCTTTTTGATTTGGCGGGTGGTCAAATGTCGTTTCTTGAGAGCGCCCAGATTAAGGGTTTTGATAAGGTCCTGTTGTATGGGTGGTCGCCCTGGATATAACAGCTCCTGGGAGTCTTTCAGCATCCTGAGAGGATGGCTGGGCTTCGTGAGGAAAGCGGACTAATAAGGCAGAGTAATCGTCAGAGTCAGCTTCCTTACCAGGTACCTATATTTAATTGGGTTTTGTTATGATATAATTGTCAAAAACTCTAAGCATATACGCCTTTATTGTATTAATACTGGTCTCTACCCACCACCATGGGTGTGAATCAGCTATTATATATTCACCGGCTAAGTTTAATATTTAAAAATGATATTTTGATTATAAAATAAATTTTTGAATATACTTACCCGGTGAATATATAAATTAAAGGCCCTCCCTTCCTCCCCGATAGAGACCCAGCGGAATGAGAAGAACGGGAGCTGTTTACAAGTATATGCGGTATCTGGCCGATAGTCGGCGCTGGTGGGCACACCCGCAACCTTCAAGGCAATCGCTCGCGAGTTTTTGGGTTTCTGTCGAGCCGTCCGAGACGTCAGCTATTATATATTCACCGGGTAAGTATATTAAAAAATTTATTTTATAATCAAAATATCATTTTCTTTATTTTCCATTGTTCCGTAACCGAAATACAAACCACGCTATTTACATAGGGTATTACTTTTGGCGTAGCTGAAATGACGAGAAATTAGATTTTTAACGAGGGTTAACTACCCCCACGCTAGTTAGCAGGGGTAGGGAAGGGGTAGCTTGCTACCCCTCCCCCCATACACACTGGTGAGTTGTCTCACTTCACTTTTGGCTCGGACGATGTACAGACGTTTCTGTCTTCGTCCTCGTTGTTGACAGCCTTAATTTGTTTTTTGCTTTTTCTAGATTTTGTGTTTTGGAAGTTGGCCTCGACTGTTATCATCGCTATGCGCAAGTGCCCTGGACTCGCTGGCCACCCTTGTGGGACCTTCATGTCAGCGGAGGACACCGATCCTCACACCCTTTGCCCGCAGTGCCGAGGTCAACGGTGTGAGAGGGAGAATACTTGCAGTGAGTGTAGGGAGTGATCTGCCTTCCAGTGGGAGAAGTTCGGCCGTCGGCGTAAGAAAAAGTCCAAGAAAGACCGTTCTCCTTCAGGGGCAACCTTGAAGAAGGAAGGCTCTAAGGACTCCTCTTCCGCCGCCCGAACCTCCTCCGAAGCTCCCACTCGATCGGTCTCTCGTGAGAGACTGCCGAGTGGTAGCACAGGCCCTAGTGGTGTTTCCCGACCTCGGGGTGCGGGAGAGGGCTTTGCCTCCCTTAGCGTGGCAGCTCCCTCTTCTCCTCCGGGGGAGGATATTTTGGATTTTAATGAATATGACCAAACTGTGTCTAATGATGATTTGTTCCAGCTTTGGGCTTCCTTGGGGCTTAAGGGCTCGCCCTCCAAGGAAGCCCTGTTTGACCTGATCCAGTTGGGGGCTGCGGTCAAACAGTCGCCGGTAATACCGGAGGTATTCCCTTCGGATATTGTCGACACTGTCTTGGCAGAGCCTTCCGACGGGTCTGGTCAAACCCTTGATGCTGCGCCTGTTGCGGACGTTGCTGAAGGCTCTCCGCCCCCTCCGAACATCCTTCGAGGGGGGAGGGGAGTCCCACGGTCTCTCCTGCGGGCGGGTCTCCCCCTCGGGGGAGCGCGCTGACAGAGACTCCTCTTCGGAGGACTGATGACTTGGACGCCCTTCTTCGAGGCCGTATTCGCCGTAAGGCCCGTTGGCCTCTCCGCAGCAGAGGACTTCCTTCTCCCTATGAAGTTAGGAGGCGCCTCTTTGGTTCGTCCTCTCCTGATCCTTCCCCTGAGGAGGAGCCCCCTCCGTCAGAAGCAGACCGTCGCAGTAGCGTCCCTTGACCTCTCCGCAGATCGTTCGCGATCTCCTACGCCTGCCAGATCTTCCGACCTGCCTTCTCCGTTCCTGGCTGCAGATGCTCTTTGGGTGCCTTCTCACCCTGTTATCCAACAGGCACCGATCCCTTCGGGGAAAAGGGACTCAACTCATGGTGTGGGTAAGTCCCTTGCGCGTCAGGGTTCCCCTGCGCGCCCACCTGTGCGTTTGCGTGCAGTAGCGCACAAGCGCTCTCAAGAGTTACAGTCTTCGGACTTAACTCGCCAGCGCTCTCCTGCTCGGCAGCGATCACCTGCTCGCCAGCGCTCTCCTTCTTGCAGGTCTCCTGTGAAACAGCGCCCTTATGTTCCTGATATGCGCAAGGCGCACCTACGTTCTCCTGTGCACAGCCGCGCTACTACTCAGCCTGTTCCTGATGCGCGCCCAGCGCGCCAACGATCACCACCGCGTCCACGATCGCCAGATCTGGACTTAGGCAAGGCCTTCTGCTCCGGCGCAACAGCGCACGCGCTCATCTAGAGCTCCTGTTCGCGAGCGTTCGGCTGCGCGTTCGTCTCCCTCCATCTCTTCAGATGTGCGCAGTAACCTTACTACGCGTCAACGATCACCTGCGCGCCCACGCGATCACTCGCCTATGCGCAAATGCTCTCCTGAGCGCCAACGCCCTCTTAAGACTCGCCCGCGCGATAAATCGCCTGTGCACAGTCGTTCGCCTGTTCGTGGTACGCGCCGTCGTTCTCCGGAGTACACGCGACATCGCTCGCCAACGCGCCAACATTCGCCAACGCGCCAACGCTCTCCGCCTGGCAAACGCTCGCCAAGTCGCTCGCGACTTTTCTCGCCCGAACATCGTCATTCTCCTATGCGCTGCCAGCGGTCGCCTAGTTTTCAGCGCACCCCTTCACCTACGCGACCGCGCGCACCTTCATGTGCGCGCCAACGCGTCCATTCGCCTGCGCTCCCACGCGCCATCTCGCCCGCGTGCGAACGCACCCACGAGCATTCTTCTACACGCGGCAATCCGCCCGCGCTTCGGAAATCGCCCGCGCGCGATCCCTTGAATGCTTTTTCGCGTGAGCACCGCCGCGATCCCCATTCTCGCAGGGATCATCAACGCGGCCAACTGATAGGGACGCGGACTTCCAGATCGGTCTCTGGATCGCCACCGCGCAAGCGTAGGATTACCTACCAGGATCAGGACCAGGAAGAATCTACAGAGAGGTCCATGCAACATTCTTTTTCTTCTTCTTTTCAGGCAGGCCCCGTGGCGTCCACTCCGAAGGGTCAGGAGATCCCCTTCCCTCCAGCAGGGATAACTGACACGGCGTCAGTTACCCGTCAGCCTTGGTTCCGTCACATAATGAACGCAGTGGTTCAGGCTGTAAAGCCTGCCCTCGTTGATTTGGGACTTAAACCAACGGCAGACTCATCCCCGCTGAAGAGAAGGAGAGGAGTGGACTTCATGGTGACTTCTCCTCGGGAGAAGTTGGCTCCCTAGAGGTCGGTCAGGAAGGCTCCTTCTCCCGTGGACGAGGTTTTCCGTCCTCAGGAGAGTCCAGCGAGGCAGGGTTGTCCCCCACGGCACCAATGGGAGGAACCCCTCCTCTTAGGAGAGAAACTTCTCGCGAGGAAGCTCCCTTCCAGACCTCTTTGCTGGAGTCCTGTATTCCTCCTGGGAGGGAGCCCAAGGACTCCAAGACGATTCCTAAATCGTCATCCAGGATCCGTCCAGAGCCAACCAGAGCCCGGGAGGACGTCCACGTGTCTCCCCAAGATGAGCCTTTGGGGACCGGAGACTTAGCTGCCAGTCCGCAAGGAGGAGACCAGTTCGAGTCAGAACACGCTTTCTGGCAGGTCCTAGGGTTGATGAGGCAACTCAACGAGTTTAATGACCCGGAGACTGCCCCTTGTGAGGGCAAGGACACGGTGCTAGACGAAGTCTATGGCACCCAGAAACCCCCTAAGTCCAGCGCAGCTTTGCCTTAGTCCAAAGGGGTGAAAGGGACCAGGGACAGGGTCGAAGCCCAGCTCTCCGAGCTCGCCTTCTCCGGTCGTTCTTCTGCCGGGTTCAAACTCCTCCCGCCTCCTCGAGTACATCAGAGGAGGTACTTTGAGATCATGGGGGGGTCCAGTATGGCCCTTCCACTCCACCATTCTGTGGAAGAGCTGACCAGGGGAACTCCTCTCGAGAAGCTCTCGCCCGGCAGGTGACGTTCTCGGCGTCAGAGATCCTGAACCTTGAGAAGGTCGCGAAGAGTGCCATGCAGGCAACTTCGTGGCTGGACGTTTGGCTGGGATCTCTGGGCATCCTATTGCGCTCTGAGGATCTGTCCAAGGAGAGCAATAGGAAGGCTTTGGAGACCTTCCTCCTCTCGGGCACGCGTTCGATCGAGTTCCTCGCTCACCAGGTGGCTAACCTGTTGGCTAAATCGATCCTCAAGCGTCGCGACGCAGTGACCGAGAGGTTCCATCCGAAGGTCCCCGCCGTGAACGTCTGCAGGCTCAGGCACTCCTCCATTACTGGGAGGGATCTGCTCGAGCCCAAGGACATAGAACGAACAGCTGAGAGGTGGAGGAGATCGAATAAAGATTCTCTCCTCCAGAGGGCCCTGACATCTCGGCCCTACAAGCCTCCGGCACCTCAACAGCAACAGCAGCCTCGCAAGACACCGAAGCAGGCTCCGGCAACTAAGACAAGGGTGTCTAAGCCGCAGCCCTTTCAGACCAAGGACAGAAGGCGCGGCAAGTCCTCTAGGGGAGGTAAGAATCCTAGAGGCAGCGGCCGAGGCCGCAAGCGCTAGGATTGGCAATCCCCCCGCGTGTCCACCTGTGGGGGGATGCCTGAAAAGTTGCGTGCACAGGTGGCAGCAACTTAGGGCCGATTCTTAGACGGTCTCTGTGATCGGCCAAGGTTATCGCGTCCCATTCACGACATCTCCACCTCCCCTGTCAGCGAATCCAGTGCCGCTGAACTCCTATGCCATGGGATCGGCAAAGGGGTTAGCCCTTCGGGCGGAAGTCGAGACCATGCTCAAGAAGGATGCTCTCCAGGAGGTCGACGACGGCTCCCCAGGCTTCTTCAGTCGACTCTTTCTTGTAAAGAAGGCGTCTGGAGGCTGGACACCGGTCATCGACCTCTCAGCCCTGAACAAGTTTGTCAAGCAAACTTCGTTCAGCATGGAGACAGCAGAGACGGTCAGACTTGCAGTGAGACCGCAAGACTTCATGTGCACACTGGATCTGAAGGACGCGTACTTCCAGATCCCAATCCATCCGTCTTCCAGGAAGTACTTGAGATTCAGCCTAGACAGCAAGATCTACCAGTTCAAGGTGCTGTGTTTCGGTCTCTCCACAGCTCCTCAGGTGTTCACCAGAGTGTTCGCTCTGATTTCATCTTGGGCGCACAGGAACGGCATACGTCTCCTCCGTTATCTGGACGACTGGCTGGTCCTGGCAGACTCCGAAGAGCATAATTATAAAGGACCTACTTCAGGTTAGTTTTTACCTTGAGGTCAGGTTGACCTTAGGTCAGGGGCTAAGACACGCTGACTGAGGTTAAAAGGTCAAATATATATGGGTTTAATGCCGTGATTTAGCTTTTATCCTTTTTTACTATTAATAAATATCTTACCCATGACTAGCTTCACATATCTTTCTGGATATATATATATATATATATATATGTATATATATATATATATATATATATATATATATATATATATATGTAAGAGATGTTGCAATGATATTCTATAAAAGAAACATAATTTGTTCCATAACCGAAATACAAACCACGCTATTTACAAAAGGTATTACTTTTAGCGCAGCTGAAATGACGAGCCAATAGTTTTTAACGAGGGTTAATTACCCCCGCGCAGGTTAGCGGGGGGGGTGGGGAAGGGTAGCTTGCTACCCCTCCCCCCTCCACACACCGGTGACTTGCTTCACTTCACTTTTGGCTCGGCGGTGATCAGACGTGTCTGTTCATCGCCTTCGTGACAGCCTTTAATTTTCTGCTTTTTCTTTTCAGCTTGTGTGATTGGTTGGAAGTTGACCTTCAGTTATTTTCTTTTATTTACTATGCGTACATGCCCTGGAGTTGCCGGCCGTCCTTGTGGGACTTTCATGTCGGACGTTATTACGGATCCTCACACCCTCTGCCCTCAATGTCGGGGCCGACGGTGCGACCAGGATAACATGTGCCGTGAGTGCAGGGAGTGGTCTGCCTCCCAGTGGGAGAGGTTTGGCCGTCGGCGTAAGAAGAAGTCCAAGAGAGACCGTTCTCCTCCGGGGTTAGCCTTGAAGGAGGAAGGTTCTCGGGACTCTTCTTCCGCCGCCCAAACCTCCTCCGAAGCTCCCCCTCGTCCGCCTCCTAAGGAGAGTCGTCCAAGTGGGAGCGCAGGCCCTTGTTCTGTTTCCCTACCTTCGGTGGGGGGAGAGGGCGTCGCCTCCCATAGCGAGGCGGTTCCCCCTCCTCCTCCGGGGGAGGTTATTGATAATAATGCCTTATCCAGTGATGATCTTTTACAGATTTGGTCGTCCCTGGGGCTTAAGGGCTTGCCCTCCAGGGTCGCTCTTTTTGACCTTGTCTCGTTGGGGGCCGCTGTTAAACAGTCGGTGGAAGGACAATATCAACCTAAGAGAGGGTCTTCCCCTGGCTGTTCAGACTCCCAACCACGTTCTCTTCTCGGACGCATCGGACTTGGGCTGGGGCGCGACACTGGACGGTCGGGAATGCTCAGGTCTGTGGAACTCGAGTCAGAGGAGCATGCATATCAACTGCAAGGAGCTGTTGGCAGTTCATCTGGCCTTGAAAAGCTTCGAGTATCTCCTTCGAGGCAAAGTGGTGGAAGTAAACTCGGACAACACCACGGCCTTGGCGTACATCTCCAAACAAGGAGGTACCCACTCACTGACGTTGTACGAGATCGCAAGGGACCTGCTCATCTGGTCAAAAGGTCAAGACATCTCCCTAGTAACGAGGTTCATCCAAGGCGACTTGAACGTCATAGCAGATTGTCTCAGTCGGAAAGGGCAAGTAATTCCAACGGAATGGACCCTCCACAAGGATGTGTGCAAGAGACTTTGGGCCACTTGGGGTCAACCAACCATAGATCTCTTTGCAACCTCGCTGACCAAGAGGCTTCCAATCTATTGCTCTCCAGTCCCGGACCCAGCAGCAATACATATAGATGCCTTCCTCCTAGATTGGTCACATCTGGATCTCTACGCATTCCCACCGTTCAAGATTGTCAACAAGGTACTGCAGAAGTTCGCCTCTCACGAAGGGACAAGGTTGACGTTAGTTGCTCCCCTCTGGCCCGCGAGAGAATGGTTCACCGAGGTACTTCGATGGTTAGTAGACGTTCCCAGAAGTCTTCCTCTAAGAGTAGACCTTCTACGTCAGCCACACGTAAAGAAGGTACACCAAAGCCTCCACGCTCTTCGTCTGACTGCCTTCAGACTATCGAAAGACTCTCGAGAGCTAGAGGCTTTTCGAAGGAGGCAGCCAGTGCGATTGCTAGAGCAAGGAGAGCGTCTACCATTAGAGTCCACCAATCGAAGTGGGAAGTCTTCCGAGACTGGTGCAAGTCAGTTTCTGTATCCTTGACCAGT
This sequence comes from Palaemon carinicauda, assembly GCF_036898095.1. NCBI lineage: Eukaryota > Metazoa > Arthropoda > Malacostraca > Decapoda > Palaemonidae > Palaemon > Palaemon carinicauda. Next base: position 19,041,269 of record NC_090767.1, read on the forward strand.
ACCTCTGTAGCTCAAATAGCTGATTTTCTCTTATACCTGAGAAAAGGACGATCCCTTTCAGCTCCCACTATCAAGGGCTACAGAAGCATGTTGGCATCGGTCTTCCGGCATAGAGGCTTAGATCTTTCCAACAATAAAGATCTGCAAGACCTCCTTAAGTCTTTTGAGACCACCAAGGAGCGTCGTTTGGCTACCCCTGGATGGAATTTAGACGTGGTACTAAGATTCCTCATGTCAGACAGGTTTGAGCCGTTACAATCAGCCTCCCTGAAAGATCTCACTCTTAAGACTCTTTTCCTGGTATGCTTAGCCTCGGCTAAAAGAGTCAGCGAGATTCATGCCTTCAGCAAGAACATCGGATTTTCGTCGGAAAAAGCTACTTGTTCGCTGCAACTTGGTTTTCTAGCCAAAAATGAACTTCCTTCTCGGCCTTGGCCTAAATCTTTCGATATTCCCAGCTTATCGGAGATCGTAGGCAATGAACTAGAAAGAGTCTTATGCCCTGTTAGAGCTCTTAAGTTTTATTTAAATCGTACTAAACCTTTACGAGGCCAATCTGAAGCTTTATGGTGTTCAGTTAAGAAACCATCTTTGCCTATGTCAAAGAATGCTTTGTCATACTTTATCAGATTGTTAATACGAGAAGCTCATTCACATCTGAGTGAGGAAGACCGAGCTTTGCTTAAGGTGAAGACGCACGAAGTTAGAGCTGTAGCAACTTCCGAGGCCTTTAAGCAAAATAGATCTCTGCAAAGTATAATGGACGCAACCTATTGGAGAAGCAAGTCAGAGTTCGCGTCATTTTACTTGAAAGATGTCCAGTCTCTTTACGAGAACTGCTACACACTGGGACCATTCGTAGCAGCGAGTGCAGTAGTGGGTGAGGGCTCAACCACTACAATTCCCTAATTCCATATCCTTTTAATCTGTCTCTTGAAATGTTTTTAATGTTGTTTTTTATGGGTTGTCCGGAAGGCTAAGAAGCCTTTCGCATCCTGGTTGATTTGGCGGGTGGTCAAAGTCATTTCTTGAGAGCGCCCAGATTAGGGGTTTGATGAGGTCCTGTTGTATGGGTTGCAGCCCTTGATACTTCAGCTCCTAGGGGTCTGTCAGCATCCTAAGAGGATCGCGAGGCTCCGTAAGGAAGACGTACTTACAAGGCAGAGTAATCGTCTAAGTCGACTTCCTTACCAGGTACCTATTTATTTTGTTTTTGTTATATTGATAACTTCTAAAATGAAATAAAAACTCTTAGCTTATATGATGTAAACATATTTAACTGGTCTCTACCCACCACCCTGGGTGTGAATCAGCTATATATATTCACCGGCTGAGTTAAATATTTAAAAATGATATTTTAATTATAAAATAAATTTTTGAATATACTTACCCGGTGAATATATGAATTAAACGACCCTCCCTTCCTCCCCAATAGAGACGCAGTGGGATGAGAAGAAATTGAGTCTTTGTTTACATTGAGTATGGTATCTGGCCGACAGTTGGCGCTGATGGGCACAACCGCAACCTGTATAGCGATCGCTGGCGAGTTTTTACAGTTTTTTGTCTGTCGAGCAACAGAGTTGCAGCTATATATATATTCACCGGGTAAGTATATTCAAAAATTTATTTTATAATTAAAATATCATTTTTCAAGATTTTGTGAAAATTATTCGTAGTTTAGTTAGTTTTAAATTCTAAAATTTTCTGTCTGTCGAGTTTTATAACTTTACTTTTATGAGTAATTCTGTTGATCTATTTATTTACCCGTTAGGTTTTATGGAAAATAATTTGGTCTTTAGGACTGCAGTTACACCATAGTGTTTTGTATTATTTTTTTACATATAGTTTTTAAAAATAATTATTCCTGTAAGTGCTATGAGGTACTTTAAAGTTTTCGGTTACATTTCTTCATATCTAGGTTTGGGAGAAATAATCGAAGTCTTTCATATGTGTAATAGTTACGTTTTAGTTTTGAAATTTCTTTTGCAAGCAGTTTGGGATATTCAAGAGCAGTTCAGTTACATTTGAATTTCTCATTTTAAGGTTTGAGGAGAAATAATCTATTCTTAAGAGTAGTTCTATTAATTTTACCTGTTTCCATAATTTATCGATCATATTTAAAAAGGATGAAAATAGTTCTTGAAGTGTGTTAAAATGCAGAGGGAAAGATAAACCTTGGTTCAATGATAATTATAAATGTGCTTATTTGGAGAAGCAGGAGACGTATCATCTTTGGAACGGTAACAGATCGAGATGTGATTTCTGTATAAGTTTATTTTGCCAAGTAATATTTCTAGTGACATTTTACTATAATATTTGCATTGATTTATCTTATATTGCCTTGAAATGTTTCAAATAATTTTCCCATTAGATATATTTTTGCTTAATAATAAGTTTTTCAAAATATTAACTATCTTACAGATGTTGATGTAACAACTGGTCAATCGTTAGATGGTCTCATCTCTTCGCCAATCGAGAATATTCCTCCATCATCGAGAACAATGACACCAACAATTTATTAAGTTGTGATTAATGTGAAGGTCTTGAATACTGAAGAAGGAAACCATGACTTAATTTATCGCCTTTTCGCCATCATAGATTATTGGCACGAAGGTAGTATTTGCTGGTTGTGTTTCCACTAGGTCAAGGCGCAGGTTTTTAAAATTTTATTTGTTCCGTAACCGAAATACAAACCACGCTATTTACAAAGGGTATTACTTTTAGCGCAGCTGAAATGACGAGCCAATAGTTTTTTAACGAGGGTTAATTACCCCCGCGCTAGTTAGCGGGGGGTGGGGAAGGGTAGCTTGCTACCCCTCCCCCCTCCACACACCGGTGACTTGCTTCACTTCACTTTTGGCTCGGCGGTGATCAGACGTGTCTGTTCATCGCCTTTGTGACAGCCTTTAATTTTCTTCTTTTTCTTTTCAGCTTTTGTGATTGGTTGGAAGTTGACCTTCAGTTATTTTCTTTTATTTAATATGCGGACATGCCCTGGAGTTGCCGGCCGTCCTTGTGGGACTTTCATGTCGGACGTGATTACGGATCCTCACACCCTCTGCCCTCAATGTCGGGGCCGACGGAGCGACCAGGATAACATGTGCCGTGAGTGCAGGGAGTGGTCTGCCTCCCAGTGGGAGAGGTTTGGCCGTCGGCGTAAGAAGAAGTCCAAGAGAGACCGTTCTCCTCCGGGGTTAGCCTTGAAGGAGGAAGGTTCTCGGGACTCTTCTTCCGCCGCCCAAACCTCCTCCGAAGCTCCCCCTCGTCCGCCTCCTAAGGAGAGTCGTCCGAGTGGGAGCGCAGGCCCTTGTTCTGTTTCCCTACCTTCGGTGGGGGGAGAGGGCGTCGCCTCCCATAGCGAGGCGGTTCCCCCTCCTCCTCCGGGGGAGGTTATTGATAATAATGCCTTATCCAGTGATGATCTTTTACAGATTTGGTCGTCCCTGGGGCTTAAGGGCTTGCCCTCCAGGGTCGCTCTTTTTGACCTTGTCTCGTTGGGGGCCGCTGTTAAACAGTCGCCGGTGGTAGCGGAGGTAGACCCTCTGTCTATTGTCGACGTCGTGGTGACAGAGGCCTCCGACGTGGCTGGGCCTTCCGACGCAGGTGCTGTTGCTGGTGATGGTGCTCTAGGCTCTCCTCCTCCTTCCGTGCATCCTTCGAAGGGGGAAGTGAGTCCTTCGGTCTCGACTGCTGCCCAGCTTCCTTCTGAGGGAAGTGTTTTGACGGAGACTCCCCTTCGGAGGACCGATGGTCCCGACAATCTCCCCCGAGGCTGCCTCCGCCGTAAGGCTCACCGCCCTCTACGCCACAAGGGCCTCCCTTCCCCTTACAGGGGGACTAAGAGGCGCCTTTTTGGGTCTTCGTCCTCCGGGGGGGGACTCTCCTCGTCAGCCTCAACCGACTGCTCCGCCCTCCTTGAACCTCTCTGTAGACCGCTCACCATCTCCTGCCGGATCTTCGCCTTCTGGAGAACTCGTCACCCGACGGGCAACGGTCCCTTCGGGGCTAAGGGATTCTTCCCTTACGCGAGCAGGGCTAGCGCACAAGCGCTCTCCTGCTCGCCAGCGATCTCCTGCTCGCCAGCGATCTCCTGCTCGCCAAGACTCTCCTGCTCGCCGACGCTCACCTGCTCGTCGGCTCTCTCCTGATATTCGCCCCCCTCGCCAGCGCTCTCCTGCTCGTCAGCTCTCTTCCGAGCGTCAGCGCTCATTTGAGGACCATCGCCCTGCAGTCTCTGACCACCCTTTAGTTCCTGCTGAACTCCCTGCTCACCATCCACCTGGTCCTGTGGCTACGCAACATCGTGCTGCGCGTGTGTCAGAAACACATGTTCGCCAACGCGCCAGCGATCTTCCCGTTCCTGCTCGTGAACGCGCCGCACCACCTGTCCTCTCACAGGACACGCGTCGACCTTCTGCTCGCCAGCGATCACCAGCTCGCCAGCGATCAACTACACATGCTGCCCGCCATTGCACGACCCTGCATGATCGCCCGCTTACGCATGCTGCTCCTCATCGCACTACCCTGAACGATCGCCCTCCTGCGGATGCTGATCACCATCGCACCCTTTCACGCGATCATTCACCTGCGCAAGCTGCTCGCCATCGCACAACCCTGCACGATCGCCCGCTTACGCATGCTGCTCCTCATCGCACAACCCTGAACGATCGCCCTCCTGCGGATGCTGATCACCATCGCACCCTTTCACGCGATCATTCACCTGCGCATGCTGCTCGCCATCGCACAACCCTGCACGATCGCCCGCTTACGCATGCTGCTCCTCATCGCACAACCCTGAACGATCGCCCTCCTGCGGATGCTGATCACCATCGCACCCTTTCACGCGATCATTCACCTGCGCATGCTGCTCGCCATCGCACAACCCTGCACGATCGCCCGCTTACGCATGCTGCTCCTCATCGCACAACCCTGAACGACCGCCCTCTTGCGGATGCTGATCACCATCGCACCCCATCACGCGATCATTTACCTACACATGCTGCTCGCCATCGCTTACCATCACGCGGTCATTATCGCCAGCGATCTTCTTCACCTACGCGGCAGCACGATCCCTCGCCGTCGCGCCATCGCTTGCGTTCGTCGCCTCGGACACGTGTTCATTTACCTGCCCACCCTCACGCCCACTCGCCTGCGCGCCCGCACAATCGCTCGCCTGCGCGCCCGCGCGACCGCTCGCCTGCGCGCCCGCGCAACCGCTCGCCTGTGCGCCCGCGCGATCACCCGCGCAACCATTCGCCTTTGCGCGACCGTTCGCCCTCGCGCGACCATAGTTCGCGGCGAATTCCACAGCCGGTGGTAGCAGCAGGAACGCGTGCTCCTAGACGGCACTCGGGATCACCTCCATCCAAGCACAGGTTGGTATTGCAGGACGAAGACAGGTCAGTACAGCATTCTTCCCCACCTTCTTTTCAGGCAGGTACCGTCGTGTCCACTCCAAAGGATCGCCCGATCCCTTTCTCCTTAGCGAGGATTTCGGACTCTGTGTCCTTGGAGCAGCAGACTTGGTTTGGTCCGCTGGCACGGGCGTTAGTGAGGGTTATGAAACCAGCACTCGCCGGCCAGGGTAACAAACCAGCGGCTGTCTCTCCTACGCTGAAGAGAAAGAGAGGAGTGGACTTCGTGTTGACTTCCCCCAGGGCGAAGTTGGTTCCCAAGAGGTCGGTCTCGAGGATCCCCTCTCCTGCACGAGTACTCTCTCCTTCTCCCGTGGACGAGGCCTTTCCGTCCTCAGGTGAGTCCAGTGGGGCGGTAGTCTTCCCCTCGGCACCAGGGGGGGAGACTTCGCTTCAGGCAGGAGAATCGTCTCGTGAGGAAGGGGCCCCTCGAACCTCGTTGTTGGGATCCTGTATCCCTCCCAGGAGGGAACCCAAGGATTCCAAGACCATCCCTAAATCCTCTGCAAGGATTCGTCAGGAACCCACGACTACCCAGGGGAATGTCCACGTATCACCCCAGGAAGAGATTCCTGGGGCAGGAGACTTAGCTGCCAGCCCGCAGGGAGGAGAACAGCAAGAGTCCGAACATGCCTTCTGGCAGGTCCTAAGCCTGATAAGGCAACTTAACAGTCTTACGGATCCAGTCATCCCCCCCTGTAAAGGCAAAGACACGATTCTGGATGAAGTGTTTGACGTTCGGAAGGCCCCTAAGACCAGTGCAGCTCTGCCCTGGTCTCGGGGGCTGAAGAGTGCCAGAGCTAGGGCCAATGCTCAGCTCGCACTTCTTGCCTCCTCCAGTCGTTCCACTGCCGGGAACAAACTCATCCCTCCTCCTCGTCTTCAGCAGAGGAGGTATTTTGAGATCCTGGGTGAGCACAACCTCGCTCTTCCTCTCCATCACTCTTTGGAGGAGCTGGCGAAGGGAGTTCCCTTGGAGAAACTCTCTGCCCGGCAGGTGTCGTTCTCGGCGGCAGAGATCCTTAACCACGAGAAGGTCGCTAAGTGTGCCATGCAGGCCACTTCGTGGCTGGACTTCTGGTTAGGATCTCTGGGCATCCTATTGCGATCGGAGGACTTGTCCAAGGAGACCAATAGGAAGGCCCTAGAGACCTTCTTGCTCTCTGGCACCCGCTCCATCGAGTTTTTGGCACACCAGGTTACCACCCTGTGGGCCAACTCGGTGTTGAAGCGTCGCGATGCTGTGTCCGAGAGATTCCATCCGAAGGTCCCCGCCGTAGATGTGTGTAGGCTCCGACATGCCTCCCTCCTGGGGGAGAGCCTGTTTGAGCCTCAAGACTTGGAGCGAACGGCTGAGAGGTGGAGGAAATCCAGCACGGACTCCCTCCTCCACAGGGCCCTTACAACTCGGCCCTATAAGCCTCCAGCCCCGCCACAACAGCAGCAACAGCCTCGTAAGGCTCCCAAACAGGCACCGGCAGCTAAGAAAGTGGTGTCTAAGCCCCAGCCCTTTCCAGCCAAGGTCAAAAGGGGCGGTAAGTCCTCCAGGGGAGGCAAGACTTCTAGGGGTGGCGGCCGCGGCCGCAAGCCCTAGGGGTGGCAGTCCCCCTGCGTGTCCACCTGTGGGGGGATGCCTTCAGCGTTGCGTCTGCAGGTGGCAACATCACGGGGCCGATGCTTGGACGGTCTCAGTGATCGGCCAAGGTTATCGCGTCCCGTTCACGTCATCTCAACCTCCCCTGACAGCGAATCCAGTGTCGTTGAGCTCCTATGCCATGGGATCGGCAAAGGGGCTGGCCCTTCAGGCCGAAGTCGAGACCATGTTCGAGAAGGGTGCTCTCCAGGAGGTCGTGGACGGCTCTCCAGGCTTCTTCAGTCGACTTTCTTGTAAAGAAGGCTACTGGAGGCTGGAGACCCGTCATCGATCTCTCGGCTCTGAACAGGTTTGTCAAACAAACCCAGTTCAGCATGGAGACAGCAGACACGGTCAGACTTGCGGTGAGACCACAAGACTTCATGTGTACACTGGATCTAAAGGATGCGTACTTCCAGATCCCAATCCATCCGTCTTCCAGGAAGTACCTGAGATTCTGCCTAGACAACAAGATCTACCAGTTCAAGGTGCTGTGTTTCGGTCTCTCCACAGCTCCTCAGGTGTTCACCAGAGTGTTCACCCTGATTTCGACTTGGGCGCACAGGAACGGCATTCGTCTCCTTCGTTACCTAGACGATTGGCTGATCCTAGCAGACTCGGAGTCGACCCTTCTTCGACACCGAGACAGGCTTCTAGATCTTTGCCAGGATCTGGGGATCGTGGTAAACCTCGAGAAGTCCTCTCTGCAGCCGTCCCAACGACTGGTTTATCTTGGCATGCTAATAGACACCAATATCCACAAAGCCTTTCCATCAGACGACCGGATAGCAAGGCTGAGGAGGGTGGCGGAACCTTTCCTCAGGCGAAAAGAACTCCCCGCCCAATCGTGGTTGCGTCTCTTAGGCCACCTATCCTTCCTGGCCCGTCTGGTTCCAAACAGCTGCCTCAGGATGAGATCCCTTCAATGGCGGCTCAAGTCCCGGTGGAATCAAGGATCCGATTCCCCGGACATTCTGATCCCAATGGGGTCTCTGGAACAGACGGACTTGCGGTGGTGGCTGGCCGACGAGAACCTGCGAAAGGGAGTGAGTCTTCTCGTCCTTCCCCCGGAATTGACTCTGTTTTCGGACGCGTCAAAAGAAGGGTGGGGGGCGCACGTTCTGAACCAGAGGGCCTCAGGCCTTTGGTCAGAATCAGAAAAGTGCCTGCACATCAACCTGCTAGAATTGAAGGCCGTCTTTCTGGCCCTTCAACAGTTCCAACGGTTCCTGGCGGGTCGTCACTCCGTGGTGGTGATGAGCGACAACACCACGGTAGTGGCTTATATCAACAAGCAGGGAGGCACTTTTTCGCAACAGCTATCCCATCTTGCAGTAGAGACTCTGAGGTGGACCGAAACCCACTCGATAACACTATCAGCTCGCTTCATTCCTGGCAAGAGGAATGTGCTCGCCGACAGTCTGAGCAGGGCTTCGCAGATAGTGAGTACCGAGTGGTCTTTGGATCCTCAGATAGCCAACAAAGTCCTGACTTTGTGGGGTTCCCCGACGGTGGACTTGTTCGGACAGCCTTGAACTTCAAGCTGCCCCTGTACTGCTCACCAGTCCCGGACCCCAAGGCACTCTGGCAAGATGCTTTCCAGCAACGGTGGGACAACATCGACGTGTACGCCTTCCCACCATTCTGTCTGATGAGAAGGGTGCTCAACAGGACCAGACTATCGGTCAACTGTTCCATGACTCTAGTAACTCCGCTATGACATCACGCGGAATGGTTTCCGGACCTTCTGCAACTCCTGACGGAACTCCCAAGGGAGCTTCCTCCACGACACGAGCTTCTCAGACAACCCCATTCCGGTGTCCCTCACAGGGCCGTAGCCTCACTTCGGCTTCACGCCTGGAGACTATCCAGCGTCTCCTCGCGGAGAGAGGCTTTTCGCAACAGGTTGCGGAGAGAATGTCTCGGCACCTGCGAAGGTCCTCTGAGGGAGTCTACCAAGCGAAGTGGAGAGTCTTTTATGGTTGGTGTCGTGGAAGGGGTATCTCTCCACTCGATGCCACTATTCCAGCAATAGCGGACTTCCTTGTGTATCTGCGAGAAGAAATGCGCCTTTCTGTCTCGGCAGTGAAAGGCTATCGCTCAGCCTTAAGCTTGGCCTTCAGATTGAAGGGCGTGGATATTTCTTCATCGCTAGAACTCTCTTTACTCATACGTAGCTATGAGCTTACCTGCCCCCAGTCGGAAGTGAGACCCCCTCCTTGGAATGTGGTTCAAGTCCTCAGGTCTCTCAAGAGACCTCCCTTCGAGCCATTACGCCAGGCCTCCGATCGCCACCTGTCTTGGAAGACGGCTTTCCTACTCGCCTTGGCCTCGGCCAAGCGAGTTAGTGAACTTCATGGTCTCTCGTACGACATCGCCCATTCAAGGGGATGGGGGGAGGTAACGTTCAGGTTCGTCCCTGAGTTTGTGGCCAAGACTCAGAATCCTGGAGTGCCGGATCCTCGGTTCGACTCTTTCAGGATCGCGAGTCTCCGTTCTGTAACAAACGACCCAGACCAGCTGCTACTATGCCCAGTGAGGTGTCTGAGGTACTACTTGAAGAGAACGGCTGCAGTCCGTCCTCATGTGCGAGCTTTGTTTGTGAGCACAGGCAGGACAAAGAGGAGGGTCACCAGGAACACCATCTCTGCTTGGATTCGAAGGGTTATCCACCATGCCCTGAATCCTGACCCTCCTCTGTCACGTCGCCCTCGGGCCCACGATGTCAGGGGTATTGCTACATCCCTGGCCTTCAAGAGAAACTTCTCTGTGACGCAGGTACTTCAAGCTGGGGTCTGGAAGCGTCAAACGACCTTCACAGCCCACTACCTGCAAGACGTGACCCACAGGAGCCTCGATACGTTCTCTATCGGCCCTGTGGTGGCTGCACAACAGCTGGTCTAACCTCAGGCTCCTTTCTGGACAAGTAGCAGTAGGTTGAGGGCGTTGTTACCCGGTCTTAGTCTGTGTGAATGAAAGAGTATGTCTGACCCTTACTTCTTTCTTCATTCTCCCCTCTCTTGGGGAAGCAGCATCCTGGTCCTCGCATAGCTGACCTCGACCTCTGCAGGTAACCCATGCTTCTTTGTGCTCCTAGTATTAAGCTTAATACTGTTGCGTCTCCCATACCCTGACGAGGTGGTATGGGGAACGTCCTATCCTAGAATTCCTATCTGAAGGTCTCAAGGTCAACTTCATAGGACGAGTCACACTCTCCTCCTCACACTACTTATGTAGGCCACTCGTTCCTAGCGATGCTAGGAACCTGTGAGGTACAGGGGCTCCCTCTCTCTAGTGCTGCTCACTGAGGGATCGAGCCCCCGGGCAAGCCGAAGTCAGTAAGGCTGGGGACTTTCCACCCTTCCTAAGGGGTAAGTCACCCTTTGTAAATAGCGTGGTTTGTATTTCGGTTACGGAACAAATGACAAATTCGAAGATAATTTGTATTTTTCCTAACCATACAAACCTTAGCTATTTACACATATGTGCCCGCTATCCCTGACCCCCAAGTCAAGTCCTACCTCTAAGTGAAGTGAAGCAAGTCACCGGTGTGTGGAGAGGGGAGGGGTAGCAAGCTACCCTTCCCCACCCCCCGCTAACTAGCGCGGGGGTAATTAACCCTCGTTGAAAACTATTGGCTCGTCATTTCAGCTGCGCTAAAAGTAATACTCTTTGTAAATAGCTAAGGTTTGTATGGTTAGGAAAAATACAAATTATCTTCGAATTTGTCATTTTTACTCCACTATTTAAGTATATAATGTAGTTCTAATAAAAGTCCTGCTTTACTTAATATTAGTCAGTAGGTAAAATTAATGATGTTTTCTTTAATAATCGCTTTTTCCAAGAAGAAGAATACTCGCTATTATTCAATGCTGTTTTTGTTGATACAACGTTGCAAACTCTGGGTAAATAAACTTAATATTACTTCAAGTACAAATGTTGGGGAATTTTGCTAAGTCTATCTGAAATATATTTCTGGCATTTAATACTAAATTAATAAGTAAAAGGCATTTTGTATATGATTGGTTTTAATATACTAATTATAAAGATTTTATTAGCACGGTATCTTTATAAGGGATTTAAACCAGCAAAACTTTTAGTCATATTTTGAAAATCTCAAAAAACGAGATTTTTTATGGAACCTGGTACCTTAGATATGTATAAATTGATAAAATTATTCTACAGTTATAGTATGTATAACTTATATCACATAATTCTTCAGATTAAGGCAACTAAATCACTTAACTTCATCAATGAAACCCAAATGTAAATTTATCGAAGTCTCTCCTAAATTTCCTTTATCATTACAACACGTTTTCTTTAAATCGAGAATTTCCTCAAATAAGTTTATATTTCGAGTGTAAATAAAATCGTTAATATTATAATATATCGTAAGTTATATATCTTTCTTAGTGTTGCTTCAGTCTAAAAATAGCATAATAAAAACATTCTTGTCTTCATATAAAGGTTTTTTGTACTTTTATGGGTCCAGTATATACGTCTGTGCATGGCATCCTATAACCCATATCCTGTAGGATATCGAAGCTGCAGAGACGTATTATATTTATATTAATTGATATTGTAAGCGTTATACATTGTCTATGGGCCAGAGGTAACCTCCTGGCAGTTATACAAGCCAGGATCCCAAGAGCATTAGTATATAGGACCTACTTCAGGTTAGTTTTTACCTTAAGGTCAGGTTGACCTAATGTCAGTGGCTAAGACGCGCTGACTGAGGTTAAGAGGTCAAATATATATGGGTTTAATTATGTGATTTAGCCTTTATCCTTTTTTACTATTAATTAATAGCTTATCCTTGCTCAGGGATTTTGGTTGGTATAGCCTGAATTGGATTTGATTTATGGGTAGATTAAATTGTGACAATTGACTAAGAGATCACCATTTCATATAATTTGAATTTTGCATCATATTATCAACCCAAAATAGAACAATCTTAGGCCCCTGGGGTGTACTTGACACCCCTAGGGTGGGTGTGACCCTCGATTGGGGTCTGCGCTCATGAAACTTTCGCAATAATTATTGTGGTATTTCAGGTTAATCCGTTTTCTCGAACTTTGCTTTTTTTCTATTTGACCCTCAAAACCTTGACAAGAAACCTGTCACAATGACCTGTATTTAACCTGTCTTGGCCTGCACATAGGCCGGCCATAAAATTACCTCAAATTGTAAACAAATTAGTATTATAGAATATCTCCTTGTCAGTCTAAGGACAGAATAATCTCTGAGTTAGGTTAGTTTAGGTTTTGGTTAATTTCAAAGACGTTTCCTTCTGGGAGACGCTGGTTTTGGCATACCTAGCTCAGCGGGAGTAGGCGTCGCAGCACTTATGGTCTGTTTATTCCTGGGGCTATTTTACTTTCCTTAGCAAACTCTGAATCTCTTCCCTTCTCTTTCTTCCCATTTTACTCCCCAGTTTTCTTCCATTTTCTATTGTCCAAGATATATACCCAATATTCAAATCTAAATGGTTTAGCAGATTGTATAGAAATTAATTGCAGTTGTACGATAATGTACATTTATTCATTATCATTTATTCAATTGGGATTTATATTGAAAAATAATTCACTTAGTAATTTAAACTAAGACTATATAATTTTTGTTTATCTTATGTTTCAGACTTTTGCATCATCAAAATGAATACTGTATTACCATTGAGCATTGACTGTAGACAGATGGTAGACTATAGAGTACAATAATGTGGTATCTTTAGCAGAGTCAAACATCTCTCTTATTCCTCATAGTTTTAACCTTTTCATTCCTTAGTAAGCTGTTTTTTTTTATGTGATTAAGAATTCCATGCACAGCACAATATGCAGTATTTCATATTTTTTTCACAAATTTCTTTTTTATATTCCTCAGGAAGATGTTGTGATCGCCTTGTGGTATCAAGCTGATTGTCCTAATCTTTGCTGCGGCAGGAGATAACACCCGTCATATTGTCAGGAGTCTCACCACAAAGGTGACTAAGACAATCGCCATCCAGCCCCATAGCAGCTCAGCTTAACGGGTTCCATCATTGCTGTGACTCCAGACCCCCTCGTCGTCTTCTGTGTCAGTAGAGTCAGACACTTCATTGGAGATGCAGGTTATCTATGAATCCATCGTTCTCGGTGGCCTTTGGGTTAGGTTACTTCCATTTTCCATCTTTTCCCTTGACCGTAAGATTTTCTTATTTTCAAGTCTCTGCCTTTGATAAGTATAAGTCTGGCTTAGTAACTCCTTTAAAAGAATGTCTATATACAGTATTATATGATACTCTACCTACAGTCATTATCAACTTCTTGCTAAAGTTTTAGAAATGGATTCCTCTCTAGTGATAGAATTAAGACCACACTATTTTATAATACATTACTGTATTGAACTGTATCCTAATATCTACTGCTAATCAGATATTCATAACCAGGTTATGTCTATGACCATTCTGCTTTGGTGAAGAACAGGTTTACCTATTCTTTTGCAGCCTTGGGTTAGTTTTAATAGTTTTCTGTACAACATTAACTTTAACCAAGTCAAGCATTGCTCAATATTCTTCATAATTCAATCATTTTTATTCCTTGATAATTTAAGCATATTTCTTCATAGGATTGTAAATCATATGTTCACCACAATATATTTTATTTTATGAATTGAACTTACCTGCCATTTATATATTTATAGCTATAGTCTCTGTTGTCCCGCAGAATTTTTCAAAAATCGTGGCAACCGCCGTGTGGTGGTTGTGCGGTTAGGTGGTTAACAACCCTTACGGGGTGGTACCTGGAATCATTCCCGTTTTCTGTTCCTCAGATCATCTCTGCCGGTTGGACTAACAACATCGTTGGTCCGCCATTGGAGTTTACGCTCGCTTTCCCTGTGTCGCTGTATTGGACTGATATTTTGGTGACGTATACAGACCTGAGGATTGGCAATCGCTTTTGTGATTTATTCTTTTGGCTGTTTTTTGTTTTTTGATTACGATGTCTGATAAACTTAATTTTCGTGTGAATGAAGAATGCAAGGTGAGGTTACCAAAAGTTTTGGTAGACCCTCACACTGTTTGTTTGGGGTGCAGGGGTTTTGAGTGTGCCTTTGATAAAAGGTGCAAAGAATGTGAGGTTTTAAGGGAAAAGGAATGGTTGGATATGAAATGCTATGTGTGTAAGTTAGAATTAGATAAAGTCAGGAGGGCTTCTAAATCTAAATCTAAGTCTGCTAGCGAGGTTAGCTTAGACATTTCTTTTGACCCCTTAATTACTAATTCTTCTGTAGAAGTTGAACCTTCTCCTGAGGTAGTAGCCCCTGCTCCTTCTACAGGAACGGTAACTCTGGATGACCCTCAGTACGCCAGGATGGCGGCTGAGATGAAGTATCTTAAGGACCAGCTTGCAGCCTTGAAAGGTAAGAGTGCAAGAGGAATTAGTGCTTGTGAAAGTGCTGTGGAGGTGGCTACTGATCGAACCTGTCACGCCCTTAGGTCTAGACCTCTACTAAGCTCCCAGGACCAAGGGAGAAGGTACGTCGACGGCCGCAAGGAAAAGACAACTCCTGCGTTGTCTTTTCCTGAGCATGCACGAGATCACCAAAAATGGCGCTGGCCTTGTGGCAGAGTATCGTCTATATAATCGTGTCTCCAGCGATTTCCTCGTCCTTAATCCAGAGGGTTAGTAGTCTCTCCATCTCATCATAGACATGGCATCCCATACTAGAAAGGACAGTCATGCTCTTGGAAGATATTGCTGCTTTGATGGCTTCCTTCTGCTCAAGGATGGTGCCTGTCTTTGACGGCTTTTAGCCATAATCCTTAGCACTCGCTCTCAAGCACATGCCACCCTCATACTTCTTTATTGCCTCCAGCTTTGTCTCCATAGAAAGCATCTTCTTCTTCTTTCCTTGAACATCAACAACATCCTTGGCACCCATAGATATAGTCAGACTAATAAAACATGGAAGAATTGCAAAAAATCAGTCTATATTGAGTAAGTAATATTTCCTGCATCTGTGTATTATCATACTGCCCTCATCCACATTGATATGGTAAAATGTGGCCCCCAGTTAACGAACAGTTATTCATGCCAGAGTTAAAGTTTGATATAATTCAAGTGCCTCCCTTTAATTGCTCACCAGATCATGATGAAACAAATAAATTTTGTCCATTTCATCACACAAGATCCAAGCCTCTTACTAATGCTTGATGGGTGAAACTTTTGGTCCCCTGGTGGTGACACGCATAGACCCAATTGATGAAGGGAAAGCATGCAATTGGAAGAAAACTAGAAGCATTAAATAATGGATTTTAAAACTTTTGTGCTGGGAACTATTGGTAGGAAGTAAAATAAACACGCATTGATATAGCCAAAGAAATTTTATTGAAACCTTATAATAAATTTTCTCTTAGATTTAGAAAAGCAGAAATTAAGTTCAAGGTACTATAATTTTGTGGCAAAATGTGTAACATATCTGAAAGAACTTCAATGTCGAAAGTTTTGCAGAAATTTTGAAAAATTAACGGTTTTTATAGTATAACTCCAAGACTGCATTCATGCATAAAAGCTCACTAGGTTGTAATACACAGAAAATACTGAAAGCATAAGTATGATAATCATTTAGATGCCCATTTTGAATCTATCAAAGGAAGAGAAGTGACAGTTGTGTTGGATTTTGAGGGTCGAAGTATATCGACTACAATGAGATATATCCTTGAGAGGGTCTTGAATTTGCATGATCAAATTGTATGTAAATGTCTCTTTGGGAAGACTAAATTTTGACATAAATGTAGACTCTTATGCTCAGGCCTATTATTAGTTTTATCATTATTTTAGACCAAGTGTCTATTTCTAAAGGCATTGAAACAAGCAATACTCCATAACTCAGCCGGGAAGAATCCCAGTAATCCAAACGGTAACCAACCATTTCCACTTGGCAGTTGTTTTGAAATCAATTGGAAAAGTATATTATAGACAGGATGGGTGTTTGCCATGTTAACTGTTTTCCCATCCTTTGTGGAATGTACACTGCTCTCTCTCCTTTTTTGGGGAAATTAATTTATTCTTTGACGACAGACCAGGTACTTACCAAGTACAGGGAAGGCCTTATCAGGCTGTCTACCTCATGATGGCCAGATGGGGGTTGCTGGAATCTTCTCCTTTGCTATAGGTCCTGGAAGACTGGCATATTCCAGGGAAGTAAAAGAACCAAGTCTGGTTCCAGTGGGACTTCATGTCCACCAATAAGAAAGTGCCTCCCTATTTTAAAGGATGAAAGGTCTGTATATGCATAGGATCAATAGGTTTAAAAGTAATTAAAATTTTTCCTGGTTTTGCATTCCTTTCAAAGTTGAGCTTCCCCAGGACTGTGATACCCTATCTCGCAATCTGTTGGACGGAGTTTTCCTGATGGTATCTAGTAAAGTTTGGGGGAGTTATCAGCAGACGTTGGCTAAACCTTCCTGGTCCTAGCCTGCCTAGATAGGGTTTTGGTCCCTGATCATATGTATATATGGTTGTTGTTGTTGAGGATGTCCTCTCCTTTGCTTCTGTTACTCAGGAGTGACCTTTTAAACCTCTACCACCCCTCTCAGCTCTGAGCCAAAGGTCAAAAGATACGTCTCTTTGACAGGATGGTGGGGTTGGGGGGGGGGGTGGCTACTCTACTATGCTCGCTTATTTTAGAGGACTGGTTTGTATAACTAGTAATATACAAATGTTAATGTTTGTGATATTTGAAGAAGCAACTCGTAAATTCAGTTAAAGAGATTTTAGTTATATGCAACTTCTTATGAAAATGTGAACATTAGAGTTAAGTCTAAAGAATAATAAAGTTGATTAAATGATTACGTATTGTAAATGACATTAAGGATGAAACACTGGAGTGGTTTATCACAACTGCCTTATATGGCTACAAATAAGATAGAAAATATTCCTTTAAAATCTTTTAATTTAGTTCTTGTATGATTTTGGGCTTGAAATATGAGTACACAGTCACCCAAGTTGTGGGTTGCCATTTTTCTTATAGCAGTTCCAGGTAACGCAAAACATTAGACTAAACATTTCATTTGGCAGCATAAATTTGTTGCATATTGGAATCCTGTTAAGCAAGGCTTTCATATGATTTGTAAATTTCAGATAATGTCAACAGGCATCTAATTGCGCCGATACTCTGACATGACATAAGCATGTTAGTGGAAGGACCTGTGTCGCTAGAGGCCACAAGACATTTCTCGCAAATATGGAATGATGTGAAAGGTGAGAAGGCTGGGTTTATCAAGTCAGTATGAGAAGTGTTCTGAAACGTCCACTGCATTACTTCCTTTTCATTTATTTATCAGTGATGTCCCCTTTTTGTTCCAATCTTCATGGGTAGCCACTTCCTCTTATTCTATTAATTAGTATCTTCAGGCTTTCTGTTATGTGTTTTCCCATATTCTCGAGCATTCTAATACTCACCTACGTTCTATCTTGAATATTCTTGCCTAATAAGGCCTTCCAGTCTAGTCTTCTCTCTCTCTCTACCCTCCTGATGGCTGTGCTTGTCCAATCCATCATTGAATTATTTCCTCTGCAGTTTTTCCTTCTGCAGTACAATCTTTTCTTTCTCAAGAAATAGATCCATGTGAAAAAAAATTCTAGTTTTCATCAACATTGTTTACTTCCCTTTTTGTGGGTTTATACATTACAAAGGGACATCCTTACCCTTGTTAGCAGTACAGTACCAACATACTACATTCTTGTCGATGATTCTATTCCCACCTTGCCTCTCTTGATGTCCTCTGTGAGGCATGACCTCTATCCTTCCCATCCTTTGCTTGAATGTGCAATATTCCTTGGCGAGGCGCCTTCTCTCCTCTTCTACTAACATTGGCCGTATTGATCGCTATAGGTGAATCTCCCATTTCTCCTCCTTTCGTACCTGCCTTGTGTACTCTGCTTTATTGCTTGTTTCCTTCTCCAGTTCATATCTTAGCCTCCATTTCTCATTGTTCCTTCTGGGTACTTCATTGTTACCTCCTATGTCTATTATTCCCCATAATTTTTTGGCTTTTTTTCTCTTCCTTGGTTTCCTTCCCCTTGTCTTTGTCCACCTTTGACCCATTCATCCTCATCTCACTTGTTCAAGTGCTTCCCTTATCTTCCCATTCTCTCTCTTCTTTCTCTATTTCTGTCATTAGGCTCTTCCTTTTTCTTTCACCTGCCTCTTAAATTAAGGTCTTTTTCCTGAAATTTGTTTGATTAGTATGGCTCTGTTCATCTCTTTCAGGTCCTCCTCATAGCTGTTCAAGTGTCCTAGAATTGTGTACTCTCCACCACGTCAATCGATGTCTCCAACCTTTCCTTTTAGCTTCTACACTTCTTTTTCTTCAATATTAGCATTGTATATCTTTATTTTAGTTTTCTGTCTGCTTTTGTGGCAGTAATTCTGTAAATTTCCTTCCAACTCTGGCGTCTCTGGTCTAGCTCTTTGTGTTTTCTGTAACATATCCTTATATAGTTCCTCCTACTTCCCTATTGATTCCCTGTTCACACTTTCCTGTACTTGTTTGTACGTCTTTTTATTGATGTGAAGCAACCCAAAACAGAATCAAAACAGGTCTTCTATTTCTGGTCTTTTCTAGATCTCCATCACATTTTGTCCCTAACCTGCTGCCGTGAAATCACGTCCACTGATCACATTTGTCGTATTGCACACAATGAACCACATCAATTTTCACACATCATAGCACATCTATTATCTTCCAATAAATTGTGTTTAGGTATTCAAAGTTGATACAGTCATTATTATTACTAGCTAAGCTACAGCCTTAGTTGGAAAAGCAAGATGCTATAATCCCAAGGGCTCCAAGAGGGAAAAATAGCCCAGTGAGGAAAGGAAATAAGGGTATATATAAACGATATAAGTAGTGAAAAACAAGTACAGGTAATATAAAATATTATAAAAACATTAACAACATTAAAACAAATATTTCATATATAAACTATAAAAAAGACTTACATCAGCCTGTTCAATATAAAAAAGTTTGCTGCAAGTTTGAACTTTTGAAGTTCTCTAGATTCGACTACTCCACCTGACTAGGAAGATCATTCCATAACTTGGTCACAGCTGGAATAAAACTTCCAGAACACTGTGCAGTATTGAGCCTCATGATGGAGAAAGGCCTGCCTAGTATTACAAACAGGATGGAACTATCCGGGAAGATCTGAATATATAGGATACTTTTCATTGCTTTGGATAAGCATACTTAAAACTTTATTAAAATTTTTCTTTAACTCGATGCTTAAATCAAATCTCTTGACTGCTATATGACACATTGTGTGTATTTCATTTTTATTGTCATGTTATTATAAGAACACTATACGCAATGCCGTATAGCAGTTAGGAGATTTTTATAAGCATAGAGATACACAGAAAGTTTGAATATGTTTCAGCAGACCTAAGAAAATATTAACAACATTAGTATGAAGTATGAAATTGTATTTCCTTGCCGGTTCCATACAGAATTTTTTTAAGTCTAACAAATGAAGTCGGTCTTTGTTGATATTAGCCAGAATCAGTGTCGTCAGTTTTCAGTGATATTGTCCTTGAACCAGATGGCGCTTTCCCTTAACAGAGACAGACAAGAAAGGGAACATTTTCCAGTATACTGTTTATGACCCAGGCACCTCACACTTGTTTCCAGATTAGCTGGGAGTGCTTTGTGGATCATGTAAGCTAAGAGTTCTCTTGCTTGAGGGTACACTCAGGCACACTGTTTTATCTTATATCTTATTTATCTTCCTCTTGTTTTGTTAAAGTTTTTATAGTATATAAAGTGATATTTATTTTGATATTGTTGCTCTTCTTATAATATTTTATTCATCCTTATTTCCCTTCCTCACTGGAGCCCTTGGGCTTATAGCATCCTGCTTTTCCAATTAGGGTTGTAGCTTACCAAGCAAGGATGATAATAATAGGGTCAGTATTGCAGAGTATATTTTTATTTTTTTTATATTTTTGTAGAGTGCAGCCATATGATGTGAACTTAATAACATATGGTTTAGCTATGTGTGATGACTTTCTTATGATCATTTTAAAAGCAGAATATATGATATATTGTAGAAGAGTATATTTTATTGGTGGAAGACTTTAAGTAGTCATGGTTGGAACCTAATTCTTCACCACTGTAAATTATACGCAGGATGATTTCGTTGAGAGCTTCCTCTTTGAGTTGATCATAGTGTGGTAATGTCTTTTGCTCCGCTCTCATCCAGCTAACATGAGGCCTGCCTCGTGATTGCCCTCAGGGCACGTATCCATCCGCATAGGCCTACCACCACAGAAAACGGAAGTAGGGTAAACTACACAAAACTCAGGTCGGTTGAGAGGAAGTTCCAGGTAACTCTTAAGAAAGTAGTTCTCGGTAAGTATGTTAGGAAAAATACAAATTACCAATAATTTGTGATTTTTGACTTCTCTGTAAAGCCACCATACAAGTAGAGAGGAACTGGACAGCTTGCACTTAGGACTAGATCAAGAACTTGAAAGAAAGGACTGCACTGCAGCCTTATTCTCCATTGCCAACACAAAATCTTTGAAGGCAGACACTTAAGAGGGGATTCTGGATACCCATTTGGCTTTCATAGTCCTGATTTTCCTTGCCTTGTCCATTCCAATGCCTCGAGATTGAGAACTTGATCATTGGGACATCCTGAACGAGGGTGTCTCTGTAGCGTTATTGGCCTCCCTGAAATTTTTTGTTAGGGTGAAATGACTGCCTGTGGATTACATACATGACATAAAAAATGACAGCTTTGCTGGTTGTTTCCTTAGGCAATGCATTTAGACATTTTACATGTCTTCTAATATTACTTTGTTCGTGTCCATTTCTCATTCGGCCTTCAAAGATGAATAAGCAATGTGGAATTTCAGTACATTTGTGTCCCCCAGTGAGTTCTTGAAGACAAAACTTTCCCCTAGTAGTTATCACCAGAGAAACTTTATGAAGCAGATATATTCTGTAACAGACTTGCCTTTTTCTTTCCTGAAAGTCTTTTTTTACATTTGTTGATCCAAAGTTGTTCAATTTAACAGTTAATCTCCTCCTTGAAGGAGGCAAGTATTCAGAGCTTTTTCCCCTATGAATTTCACTCAAGTCCTGTCTTGGTGACATTCTTTGGGATCACAAACTCCTTTTGATATGCAAACCAAACTATTTGCTGTAAGCCCTTAGAATAGGTTGACCATTTCTGTGTTGATTACTTGAAAACAATGCTGTACTGCTGGAAAGTCCATGATTTTTATGCAGTTTCTTAATGCTTGGGTCCATATGAAACACACTTCTACTTTACAGTAATTTCATCAACAGGTTTTTATGTAAAGTCATTTTATTTGGGTCATTGGTGTCATTGTGATGTCACAAAGTCCCGGTTTTTGGTTCTCATCAGTAAATATACGTTTAAGATCCATACTGTATTGGCAGTCCTTAGTTCTTTGTGTATCAGGTGACACTGAACAATCATAGGCTGAGTTGCAGACGCAAACATTTCTAATATGAAAGTCTGGACTACTGTTCAATCTTCCACCAGCAGAAGATGCTCTTGCGGATCATATTGAACGTTCTGCTGTTTTAATGATCATAAACAAGTCATCACACATACTGTAGCTAAACCAAAGGTTGTGGACTTCACATAAAAAAATTCAGGTCTTTGCAAAAAGGAACTTTGAAATACTGACTCCAGTTTACATGAGCTAAGAATAACTCCCCTGGAGGTGAATATGAAAAATATTATGTGCTGTGAATTGTCTGCAGCAAGAATAATGATTGTTTTATTGGCTATCACTTTCAAGGGAAAGTACCAACTTTTTGTTGAAAATGAGCTTGTGGGTCATCACAAACCTAACCCTGTGTTGAAGTCCCTTCCAAATTCCTATAAGCCAGACAAAGCTAAATGCATTTTATAAGACTGTTGTTTATGAATAATGACAGCAAACTTGTGCATTGAACTCCCAAAATGGGATCTTTTGACTTTACTTATTAGTATATAATTACCCTCTTGAGCCTACCACAATACTGTCCATGCACCCTGTCCTCTGTCTCCCCCTCCATCCTCCCAGTGAGACTTGAATACTCCTATTTTCTCACCTTACGATCAGCCCAACGAAATTCAATCTTGTCTTTCTTATTTCCTTTACCATTTCTCTCAGCACTATAAGTCTTGCCGGTTATTAGTTACTCTGTCCTTCAAAGATATTATGATAATCCTTCTGTATAACCACATCTCTGCTGCATTTAGCTTGTATCTCAGCTCTCGTTATTGTCCAGCTCTATGACTCAAACATATGAGGGTGGACCACACATCTGTTCTTAATGCTCTTTTCTTGTTTGTGCACCAATTCTATTATTTGTCAGTATTTTTTCATGTTTTAAAGGCATTTTGCCTATTAGGATTCTCCTCTCTATCATTTTGCTCTACTGTCCAATCTTGAGTCACCATACTACTCAGGTCATTGATTGATTGACTGAAAGTTTTCAGACATCCTACCCAGGTAAACAAAGTTCTTTGATTCCTTTATTCTTTCATTAGTTATTATGTTGCATATTGGGGGTTCTGAGGTCTTTAATGCCACTACCACTACCTCCTGATACATACATACATACATACATACATATACCAAGGCACTTCCCCCAATTTTGGGGGTTAGCCGACATCAACAAATGAAACAAAACAAAAAACGGGACCTCTACTCTCTACGTTCCTCCAGCCTAACAAGGGACTCAACCGAGTTCAGCTGGTACTGCTAGGGTGCCACAGCCCACCCTCCCACATTATCCACCACAGATGAAGCTTCCTAATGCTGAATCCCCTACTGCTGCTACCTCCGCAGTCATCTAAGGCATTGGAGGCAGCAGCAGGGCCTACCGGAACTGATACATACCCTGTACAAATATATTTTACAGTTTTCTACCTTTTGTCATTGTATTCTTCCACAGGGACCATTTGTTCTTCAATTCTTACACCCTAATTCCTCATGTTCTACAATTTTCAAACTATCTGCTTTCATCTTATGTCAACCAAATTTATCATCTTATTTCCACAATAATTTGACTCCTCCTCCTTACATTAGGTCTTTGTTGTTCATCTATTAGTTGATTTCTCAAATTCTCGTCATGTTCTGTTGGTTTACGCAGCTGGCTTCACTTATAAATCTTTTTTCAATGTCAAATTCTAGTCAATAATAATTCAACTCTTCTGAACAAACATACCAAAATATGGTCCTCTTTTAAACATTGTTCATCAGACTAACATTAAGCCTTACTTTTTCTCATCAATTTCCTTTTTTAAATATTTAACTTAGCCGGTGAATATATAATAGCTGCAACTCTGTTGCTCGACAGACACATACAGTAAAAACTCGCCAGCGATCGCTATACAGGTTGCGGGTGTGCCCACCAGCGCCAACTGTCGGCCAGATACCACTCTCGATGTAAACAAAGACTCAATTTCTTCTCTGTCGACGTGTCGACAAGACGTACTTTTACTCGCTGTAGAACCTGGTGTTTTTCCCATCATATTTGGTGAAGTACTTTAATTTGGTTTGAGCTTTCGCAGTGCAGGTGTTTTATCTTCATCTTAAATCTTGAACTCGTTTTTGGATAGATTTAATTTTTTGATGACAAAGAGAATATGGACTTTCTTTGACTTTTAAATGGCCGACCCTTCCCTTAGACGGAAGTGTGTTTAGGCTTTTAGCAATTATCTTATCACGTTATAAATTAATTATAGATTTTCCTCTATATATTTTATATCTCACCGCCTTTATTAGGCCTCTTCGATTAACTTTCCGTTTATAATAAACATAAAAAATAAATTTTAATGATTTGTTTATATGCGACCTTCCTGAGAGTAGGCGGTCCTAACTTGGAAACCGAAGTTAAACAACGTTGAGCCCTTTCAATCGTAAATAGCTTTTAAAGAGCTAATGATTTAAAACTTTTTAAATGAATATTTTTTAAAAGATATTTTATGAAAGATTTTCTTTGAATAGTCTTCGTACTGTTTCAAAGATGAACTAACGTTTAGTTTATTTATGCTACGCAGTTTGCGCTCTATCGTTACGATAGAGAGAGAGAGTATCACGGTTTCACTTTGCAGAAAGAGTAAATCGATTCTGACGTTTTGTTCATTCTTCTTTCAAAGCTTAAATGTTTTAAATTATATTTTAAAGGAACTTTTTAATTGAAAAAAACCTTTCAGTTTTTTTCCTTTGGTCAAATAACATGTTTTTTTGACGAAACGTAAGTGGGCTCTTCTCTTAGGTGCGTAATCAAGAGAGAGAGAGAGAGAGAGAGAGATAGAGACGGAGGGAGAGAGAGGGGAGAAAACGTTCCGTTCAAGCGGGTAACGTTGTTCTCGAGTTACTCTCGTCCCTAGTCTCTGTACGGGGAGAAAGGATAAAACGTTTTTAAGTTTTTTATTCTCGTCCCCAGGCAATGTACGGTGAGAGATTAAAAACGTAGTTTTGAATGAACTAGTGTTTAGTCTCTTCCCCAGCCACTGAATTTTTTATCTTAAAATATGTTTACTGTTTTTTGCTGGTATTAATGTGCTTGCATTATACGACTGATTTCGCTATTACTACCTTTTGATGAGGTTAGAATTGCGTGCTTCAGGTAGAAATCAGTAAAAGTTTCGATTTCAGTGAAATAAGTGCTAAACAGAAAATCGTAGTGATAAAGTGATATTGCGCAAAGTGTTATCAGTGTTGCGACCGAGGGTTCGTCTGTTCGTGCCTGTCGTTCGCCTAGTCCGGGACCTCTTGCAAGCTCCCAAGCCCAGGGGAGAAGTAATGTCGTACGACTTATGGGTTCGAGAGGCCTTGATCAGCGAACAGACGTTCCCTCTATGGTATCGGGTGTATCTTACCAAGATCACCCTTACCATAAGGCGAGAGAGACGTTTTTCTCCTCGTCATCCGAAGGCTTTTCGCATAAGAAACCTGAAACAAGGTTTCGAGGCCCTTAAGCGAAAGTCAGTCCTTTCAGGACAGGTCCAGCATCCTGGTTGTAGCCATTAGGACAGCTCTGACCCTATGCAGTCATCGGAAGACTGCTCGCCGCCTAACAAAAGCGTAACACAGACTCCGAGAGTCTTTTTGTTGGCAAGGTTTTGCGGTCACAGACGTTACCCTCGTCTCTTACCGCAACCTTTTCCGTTGATCCTAAATGGGTTGTACGGCAAGACATGCAGAATAAGCTTGCCTCCCTTATGGAAGACTATTCTGCCGATTAGTCCGTTGAGCCTATCCGTTTATCTCATCGAGATCCTGGCTTTCAACCAACCTAACGTTCCTTTGTGCGTCCTGTTGACGTTGGCGTAGCTAAGTCACGTCATTCAGGTTGTTTAGAACCACACTCGATGCGGTCTCGTGTGGATTTTCAGCCACATTTGGACGTTAGGCCACTTGCTGATGCTCCTGTTGACGTTCAGGACGTTCGCTAACAATCGGAGTTGACTTGTTTTGACGTTGTGCTTCAACCTCCGCATTCTAGAGTTGTTTTGACTGCTCAGTCTAGGCAGTCAAAGCAGTCTCGAGTGGACGCTGTGCGTCCTCACGCACCTGTTGTTGTTGACAGTTCACAGACTGTCAAGCAGTTACATGACGTTGCGTCCTGGTCTCTCGCACCTGTTGTTGTTGACAGTTCACAGACTGTCAAGCAGTTACATGACGTTGCGTCCTGGTCCGCTACTAATGCACCAGTGCGTGTGGACTCTGCTTGTAAAGCATTGCCACCACGGTAGGTCTCTCCCTTGCTTGAGACTCAGCTATTATCGGACAAGGTTCCTTTAGATGAGGAAGTTGCTGTTCCCCCTCCTACTGATATTCCCTTGAGGACTCTGTCAGACGGAGAGGAGCCTAAAGCTGCTTAGCCCTCTATGGACTTTAAATAAATCATGCTGATTTTTAAGGATCTTTGTCCGGATCTTTTTGTAACTGCTGCTCCTCGTTCGCCTAAACGCCAGAGCTTACACTAGGCCTAGCTACTTCGAAGCCGTTGTTTTATAAGCTAGTGCTCTCTCGCTCTCCTAGAGAGCTTTACGTTTGCTAGGCGACTGGTTTATCACCAGGAAGAGTTTGGGGGATACAGCCTTTGGTTTCCCTTCTTTTAAACTGGCTTATAGAGCGAGCGTCTGGTATGTCACGGGAGAAGTTCTCGGCTTGGGAGTTCCTGCCTCTACCCAGATAGACTTCTCAAATCTCGTAGACTCTCCCTAGCGCCTGGCCAGGAGACGCTCCAAGATTTTACAGGTCAACTTCACAGCTGTTTTCGAGCCTTTGAAGTTTTGCTGTACAATTATGTCATGCATAAACAAGGCTTTCAGGGATGGCTCCAATGATCTGACAGCCACGTTCTCTGCAGGGACAAGTCCCTCAGGGATGGCTCCTTGATTTGGCAGCCATGTTCACTGCAGGAGTACGTAAGAGGCAAGTGCGCTCAATGTGTTCATTGTCAAGACAAACTTCACGATGAAGTCTACCAGGCTGTCTTGACAGCATTTATGGAAGGCGACTGGATGGTCTCTCTCGACCTTCAGGAGGCATACTTCCACATTCCTATACACCCGGATTCCCAACCGTTTCTGAGGTTTGTTTACAGGAATGTGGGGTACCAGTTTCGAGCTATCGGAGATCAGAGCCTCCCTGTACTTGGACGACTGGCTTCTGAGAGCCTCTTCCAGTCATCGCTGTCTGAAGGATCTCAATTGGACTCTAGATCTGACCAAGGAATTGGGACTCCTAGTCAATTTGGAAAAGTCACAGCTGGTCCCATCCCAAACTATTCTGTATTTAGGGATGGAGATTCACAGTCAAGTTTTTCGGGCTTTTCCGTCGGCCCCCAGAATAGATCAAGCCCTGCTCTCCATCCAGAAGATGCTGAAGAAAGAACGCTGCTCAGTCAGGCTGTGGATGAGTCTGGTAGGGACGCTGTCATCCCTGGAGCAATTTGTCTCACTAGGAAGGCTACACCTCCGTCCTCTTCAATTCCATCTGGCTTTTCACTGGAAAAAGGACAAGACGCTAGAGGCGGTCTCGATCCCGATTTCCGAAAAGATAAAGTCTTGTCTGACTTGGTGGAAGGACAATATCAGCTTACGAGAGGGTCTTCCCCTGGCAGTTCAGATACCCAACCACGTTCTCTTCTCGGACGCATCGGACTTGGGCTGGGGCGCGACGCTGGACGGTCGGGAATGCTCAGGTCTGTGGAACTCGAGTCAGAGGAGCATGCATATCAACAGCAAGGAGCTTTTGGCAGTTCATCTGGCCTTGATAAGCTTCTAGAATCTCCTTCGAGGCAAGGTGGTGGAGGTAAACTCGGACAACACCACGGCCTTGGCGTACATTTCCAAACAGGGAGGTACCCACTCACTGACTTTGTACGAGATCGCAAGGGACCTGCTCATCTGGTCAAAAGATCGAGGCATCTCCCTAGTAACGAGGTTCATCCAGGGCGACTTGAACGTCCTAGCAGATTGTCTCAGTCGGAAAGGTCAAGTAATTCCAACCGAATGGACCCTCCACAAGGATGTGTGCAAGAGACTTTGGGCAACTTGGGGTCAACCCACCATAGATCTCTTTGCAACCTCGCTGACCAAGAGGCTTCCAATCTATTGCTCCCCAGTCCCGGACCCAGCAGCAATACATATAGATGCCTTCCTCCTAGATTGGTCACATCTAGATCTTTACGCATTCCCACCATTCAAGATTGTCAACAAGGTACTGCAGAAATTCGCCTCTCACGAAGGGACAAGGTTGACGTTAGTTGCTCCCCTCTGGCCCGCGAGAGAATGGTTCACCGAGGTACTTCGATGGCTAATAGACGTTCCCAGAAGTCTTCCTCTAAGAGTAGACCTTCTACGTCAGCCACACGTAAAGAAGGTACACCAAAGCCTCCACGCTCTTCGTCTGACTGCCTTCAGAATATCGAAAGACTCTCGAGAGCTAGAGGCTTTTCGAAGGAGGCAGCCAGTGCGATTGCTAGAGCAAGGAGAGCGTCTACCATTAGAGTCTACCAATCGAAGTGGGAAGTCTTCCGAGACTGGTGCAAGTCAGTTTCTGTATCCTCGACCAGTACCTCTGTAGCCCAAATAGCTGATTTTCTCTTACTCCTGAGAAAAGTACGATCCCTTTCAGCTCCTACTATCAAGGGCTACAGAAGCATGTTGGCCTCGGTCTTCCGGCATAGAGGCTTAGATCTTTCCAACAATAAAGATCTGCAAGACCTCCTTAAGTCTTTCGAGACCTCTAAGGAGCGTCGTTTGGCTACTCCTGGGTGGAATTTAGACTTGGTCCTAAGATTCCTCATGTCAGACAGGTTTGAGCCTTTACAGTCAGCCTCCCTGAAAGATCTCACTCTTAAGACTCTTTTCCTGGTATGCTTAGCCTCGGCTAAAAGAGTCAGTGAGCTTCATGCCTTCAGCAAGAACATCGGGTTTTCGTCAGAAAAAGCTACTTGTTCTCTGCAACTTGGTTTCCTAGCCAAAAATGAGCTACCTTCTCGTCCTTGGCCTAAATCTTTCGATATTCCTAGCTTATCGGAGATCGTAGGCAATGAACTAGAAAGAGTCTTATGCCCTGTTAGAGCTCTTAGGTTCTACTTAGCTCGTACTAAACCTTTACGAGGCCAATCTGAAGCGTTATGGTGTTCGGTTAAGAAACCATCCTTGCCTATGTCAAAGAATGCTTTGTCATATTTTATCAGATTGTTAATACGAGAAGCTCATTCACACTTGAGTGAGGAAGACCGATCTTTGCTTAAGGTTAAGACGCACGAGGTTAGAGCTGTAGCAACTTCCGTGGCCTTTAAGCAAAATAGATCTCTGCAAAGTATCATGGACGCAACCTATTGGAGAAGCAAGTCAGTGTTCGCGTCATTTTACTTGAAAGATGTCCAGTCTCTTTACGAGAACTGCTACACACTGGGACCATTCGTAGCAGCGAGTGCAGTAGTGGGTGAGGGCTCAACCACTACAATTCCCTAATTCCATATCCTTTTAATCTGTCTCTTGAAATGTTTTAATGTTGTTTTTATGGGTTGTCCGGAAGGCTAAGAAGCCTTTCGCATCCTGGTTGATTTGGCGGGTGGTCAAAGTCATTTCTTGAGAGCGCCCAGATTAGGGGTTTGATGAGGTCCTGTTGTATGGGTTGCAGCCCTTGATACTTCAGCTCCTGGGGGTCTGTCAGCATCCTAAGAGGATCGCTGGGCTCCGTAAGGAAGACGTACTTACAAGGCAGAGTAATCGTCTAAGTCGACTTCCTTACCAGGTACCTATTTATTTTGGTTTTGTTATATTGATAACTGCCAAAATGAAATAAAAAACTCTTAGCTTATACGATGTAAACATATTTAACTCTGGTCTCTACCCACCTCCTTGGGTGTGAATCAGCTATTATATATTCACCGGCTAAGTTAGATATTTAAAAATTATATTTTAATTATAAAATAAATTTTTGAATATACTTACCCGGTGAATATATGAATTAAACGACCCTCCCTTCCTCCCCAATAGAGACGCAGTGGGATGAGAAGAAATTGAGTCTTTGTTTACATCGAGAGTGGTATCTGGCCGACAGTTGGCGCTGGTGGGCACACCCGCAACCTGTATAGCGATCGCTGGCGAGTTTTTACTGTATGTGTCTGTCGAGCAACAGAGTTGCAGCTATTATATATTCACCGGGTAAGTATATTCAAAAATTTATTTTATAATTAAAATATCATTTTTCAGAACTGGCATTCCTACCTCATAACTTCAACACTTACTATTCACTTTCCTCCTTATTCTTCTATCCTTATGGTTGCAAGTAACATTTGACACATTTTCTCTGAATACCATTTCACCAACATAGCCACGTCTCACTCATAGCCTATTTCAATATTGCTATCATAACAGCAGCTCCTATCAGTAACCCAATTGGAGTAGAAAACCATTCAAGTACCACTTGGTCATTCTCTCTCTCATTGTCAACATTGATATTATTACTAGCCAAGCTATAGCCCTAGTTGGAAAAGCAAGATGCTATAAGCCCAAGGGCTCCAACAGGGAAAAATAGCTCAGTGAGGAAAGGAAACAAGGAAATAAATAAACGATATAAGAAGTAATGAAAAATTTAAATGAAATATTTTTACATTTTTAACATTCATTAATTCACATGCAGCTGAACTAATTTCTCGTTCAGTCAATAAAAATCTCTTGAAAAGGCTTCACTCCATGCATAAAATATTGTCTCTAATTCCATATGGCACCTCTCCACATTTATCCATCTGATTTGTTCCGTTCTCACAGGCTGCTCCCATTAATTGATCCTCAATTCATTTGCTCTCCTGGAATAACCACAGCTTGCTCTTCATTCTTCAAATCTCACCTAATCAACTCTCAAACATCAATTTACCACCTCCATTACATTCCTTACAGATCATCTGTCCATTTTGCATAAACACAGATCTAAAATCTCTACCAATTTTTCTTTATATCCATTATCAAATCAGCTCACAGAAACAGCTGGTATACCAAGGTCATCCCTATCTTAATGCTGACTCTCTTTGTTATAAATCCAGCCTGGGTCTTTTTCTCAGGAGGTTTTGGCTAATGTACTTAATTTTATCATATTCTGTTTCTATAGCTGGATGACTGTCTAGACACCATCCCTCACCATTTACCTGGTGTTACTGGTTAGGGTTAGTTTTTTGCAAGAGCTACAAATGTGGAAAAAATCTCTTCCTCTTTGCACGTCTCTCTTCCTGTACCTGTAATGACTTCATAGTAAAGACAAGCTGTTTACACCTCTTAACAACAATCCAAATTTATAACCATCAGTTCCATCAGATTTTCTATTACCTGTAGAGCCTTCTTCAAAGTGTTCAAAACTTGACCAAGCAGTTTTATTCTTATGAATTTTCAACCGACTTTCTCTCATTTTCCTTTGCTGCATATATTGTTATTGCCAGACTTTTTGACCTAATTCTTATTTTGACCTAATCGGCCCAACGGTATGGCAGTGTTAACAGCCCGAGTCAACATTCTCCAGCTGTTTCTATTCTTTGCATCTTCTTCCTTCAGTCCCAACCCACCCATATCCCTTCTCACCACATCTTCATCACTTGTATTCCTTCATGGCTTTCTTGATTGGTGCCACCTCCTCTCTTCATGTTAAATGGTCATAGTATCTCGAAGAGCTTCCCTACCCTTTTTCTCTTACATATAACACATTCTTATATCCTTTCCAGTAGTAATATTCTAAGAAATCAGATGGGTGTTAAATGACCTCCCAGGTACCATTAACGTAGTGGCCTAAAATTATATTATTATTATTATTATTATTATTATTATTATTATTATTATTATTATTATTATTATCCAAGCTACAACCCTAGTTGGAAAAGCAAGATGCTATAAGCCCAGGGGCTCCAACGGGGAAAAATAAATCCAATACAATCTAATTATTATTATTATTATTATTATTATTATTGTTATCCAAGCTACAACCCTAGTTGGAAAAGCAAGATGCTATAAGCCCAGGGGCTCCAACGGGGAAAAATAAATCCAATACAATCTAATTATTATTATTATTATTATTATTATTATTGTTATTGTTATCCAAGCTACAACCCTAGTTGGAAAAGCAAGATGCTATAAGCCCAGGGGCTCCAACGGGGAAAAATAAATCCAATACAATCTAAAAATAATTTTTGTAGGCCAATAGCACCTTCTTGATTTTGAGTTCTAATTTAGAATAAGGAATTGCTGATAATTTGAGGACCTACTTAACAATAATAGTAATTTTACTTTATTTAGAATTTAAATGCCAAGAACAATGTTATACCCAGTCTTTGTTGCAAAATGCATAGGTTATCTTTCAAGCCATATTTTGAGAATTTAGCTTCATTTAGAAAGGTTAGGTTGTGATATTACTTCAAGGGTTATTTTTAAAAGGAAAATATACATGTATTGACTCGAGTTGTTGTTTAGCTTTACATTATGTAAAATCTATTTAGTTTCTTAAAAATTGAACAGTATTTTTGCTATCTATTATTTAGCAATAAACACATCTTGGAATTTTGCGTCTCATTTTGCCCTACAAATTCTATGCATGCTATATAAATAAATGTGTCAGAGCACTTATTATCCTATTATTTTGAAAATATTCTGAACATACTCTATATCTGTTCTAAGTGAACAATCTCACAATTATGTGTTATGGTATCAAGTATCAGTCCCTGGTAATGACTGATTTTATATCTGATTGATTTACTGACTACAAATTTCCTACACGAATGAAAATCTGTCTACCTTGCTTACAACACACCAAGTGGACCAGGGGAGGTGTCAGTAATCAATACATAATTTCTTCCTTTCAGAATACAAACTATGTTATACATGTATACGATGAGACTAATATACAAACTGGTTTGCTAGATTGTTCATTGAACTTACAATCCTTGGATTTTTTCTTAGAGTCTCCCATGACTCTTCCCTGTAGGGGGCAGGAAGCACTGACATAGTCCATGATCAGTTGAAAGGTGTATGACGGTAACACCATGTGTCTCTAGGTCTAGAAGACCAAGGAAAATTTATCCCGCGGTTATTGGCACTATTGGAATTCCACAGATACATTAATGCTCTGGTAAACTTCCATCAGGACGACATGGCCTGAGCCCAAAATCTATTTTTGGGTGAGGTAGCCATGTCGTCCTGATGGACCCACCCTCCTTTTACAAAGGATGAATGAATCCCTCCCAAACGTACTGTATCTGTAGCACCTCGCTAACGCTACAAAGAATGACAAGATGGCCCCGGGACGTGACGTCATACTGGCGCCCAACTATAATACATGTAGGAGTGTTGCCTTAATAACGGCCCACCTACAATTCTTGCCACTTTCCCCTCTCGAAGCGTAAACGCTATTAGGGGTGTAGATAGCTATGTGGCGTGTCAAGAATATGTTCTCTGATATGCGATATCCCTTAAGGCAAAAGCCAGGGATATTTGCGCCAGGAGTTAGAATTCTGGATACCTTAAGTAAAATTCTCTGGGATATATCACTGTAGTTAAATATAACCTAGGAAGCTACTATGAAGGAACTTCCATCAGGATGACATGGCTACCTCACCCAAAAATATTTAGACATTTTGTGAAAGACTGCCCAGATAGTTGGGAAAGATTAAACCGTGTACACATAACTAGTGAGGGTGTAGGGTCAGATGAAGGAAGTAATGAGTGTGGATTCAGTGCTAGTGCTGATCAGAGTATAGTGTTATTCACAAGATTTGATAAGTCCGAAATCGCAAGATTTGGGATTGAGGTGGGTAGCTGTGCTGTTTTAGACAGTGCATGTTCAAGTACCGTTTGTGGAAAAACATGGCTTCATGGTTATTTGAGTACATTGAGTGAGGAGGATAGGTTGTTAGTCGAGACCACAGATAGTAATAGGGTGGTCAAATTTTGGTGGGGGTGGGTACTCAGTTGAAGTCTCTTGGGGAGTGTAGTCTACCGGCTTCCTTAGTTGGGAATAAGGTCACAATTAAAACTGACATAGTTGATTCTGACATTCCTTTATCAAGGCAGGCTATGGAAACTGCCAAGGTAAAGTTGGATATCGAAAATGACTCTGTGGAGATTTTAGGCAAACCAATAGTTTTGAATATTACTTCTTGTGGACATTATTGTATTCCTCTTGGTAATGATGCTAATGTTGAGAAGCAGGAAAACGCTGCGAACAAAGGAATCACTCATCAGATGACGAACGAGGGCACCATAGGGGGACAGGATATGTAACCGCTCCTCACGATACGTCCCTAATTATACACGATATCTTCGGATAGTCGTTCTGGGGGTTAGAACCCCGTGATACCTGACGGTTATTCTCTTGTAACATCACTCGCAGAAATATTATAGAGTTGGAAGCTGCCGGAAGGAACCTTCCATCACGACGACATGGCCATCTCACCCAAAACTAGATTTTTCCTACGTCAAAATCCGTTTGTTGAGTGATGCTGGGATTTGGCGGGAACAGTATGCCCGTGATTGGGAGAGAATTGAGAATAACTGTGTTTTGTGTAAGCAATTTAAGAGAACTCCACCTAGACCAGTGGTTGGTTTGCCCATGGCAAAAAAAATTTAATCAGGTTGTTGCTATGAATTTGAAACATTGGCAGGGGGGAAAATGGATTCTTTATCTTATAGATATGTGGTCTCGGTACACACAGTCGGCTTTCATAGATAGGAAGAAAACCACTAATGTGATTCATCAGATAATGAAACTTTGGGTGGGAACTTTTGGGGTTATGGAGGGGTATTGCATGATAATGGTGGGGAATTCAGTTCAGATGAGATGGGGGATGTAGCTTCAGTTTTAGATGTAAGGATTAACACAACAGCTGCTGAAAGTCCATTTCAGAATGGGTTGTGTGAGCGAATACATGCAGTCACTGACATGATGCTTGTTAAATTAAAAGTTCAATATCCTCGAAGTCTTATAGATGTGTTGTTGAAGTAGTTAAATATGGCCAGAAATTCCCTCCAAATGTGGAATGGCTTTAGCAGCCACCAGTTTTTTTTTGGGGGGAAAACCCTAACCTTCCAAACATCATGACTGATAAGGTTCCTGCATTGGAGGGCAAGACCACCGTTGAGGTTTTTGCTAGGCATCTTAGTGCTCTACATTCATCTAGGCAGGCCTTCATACAGACAAAAGCCAGGAGAGAGTGAGGAGGGCTCTGAGGAGTAAGGTTAGGGTGGCAGAGCAAGTTTTCCAGCCTGGTGATTGTGTGTTTTTATAAACGGGAGGGTCATGATCGTTCGCTTGGGCCTAGGAAGATGATTTGTCAGGATGGTAGATTGATCTTTGTAAGGCATGGGAGTGCAATTGTTAGAGTATCACCAAATAGACTTATTAAGCAGGGGTTAGTTTCAGTGGGGAATTTAAACCTGATGGTGCTGGAAACATAAGTAATAAAGCTGAGGGGTTAGATGGTGATGGTGATGTGGAGTGAAACTTGACATCGTTTGCTCAGTCAGATGTGAGGGAAGCCGATACTACTGATAATGTGGTTGAAGGCAGTGAGGTGCAGTCACAGGTGCCAGTTGGAGCAGAAAATGAAAGTAAGAATCGCTCGGTTCCTAAAATTAGACTTTGAATGCAGGAGAATGATTTTTGGAAAATATATGCTACAACTCTTACGAAAGCCGAACAGAACACGTCAGAGTGTCAGGAAGCAAAACAAGCGGAGCTGAAAAGACTATGTGACTTTGGCACTTATGAGGAGGTACCTTTTTGGGATCAGAAGTGTATTTCAACCAGGTGGGTTCTGACTAGGAAAGATTCTGGGATAAAAGCACGTTTGTTGGCGAGGGGTTCTGAGGAAGAAAGAACTTTAAAGAGTGATTCCCCAACAGTGGGTAAAAGTGCCATCAGAGTGCTTTTGACAGTGGTAGCTAGTTTGGGGTGGGAAGTAAGAACTATGGATATTGAATCGGCTTTTCTTCAGGGAAGGGACCTTGAGAGGGATGTATACATTCATCCTCCTTGTGAGGTAAGAGTGGAGGGTGAGGTGTGGAAACTAAAAAAGTGCCTCTATGGCTTGGGAGATGCTTCCAGACAATTTTATTTGAGTGTTAGGGAGGAGATACAAAGATTAGGATGTCAACCGTGTGTTATTGAGCAAAGTTTATTCTAGAAATTGTCTGGGAAGGGAAAACTTGAGGGCATTTTGCTTACTCACATAGATGACTTTTTGCAGGCAGGTACCTGTGTTTTTAGGGAGGAAGTTATGGAGCCATTGAGAGAATGGTTTCTTGCCGGTAGGATGGAGGGAGGTCATTTTTCTTTTGTCGTTTTTAGAATAGTGCAAAGTAAACAGGGTTTTTCGCTTGATCAAAGTAGTTACGTAGATAGTGTGGAGATGGAGCAATTAGATCAAGAAAGGCTTTCGCAAAGGGGTTCGGAACTTTCAGCACTTGAGAAGACAAGTTATCGGTCTATTGTAGGTGCCATCAATTGGATTGTGTTGGGTTCAAGACCTGATAGGGCTTTCGACTAGAGTAAATCCTGCAACCGTGGAGGATTTAGTTAAGGCTAGAAAGGTTTTGAGAAGGCTACAAGAGTGTGAGTCTTATATTCTGTTCCCATGCATAGATAATCCTTGGTCTTTGTATGTTTTTACTGACGCATCATCAGCTAATTTACCTGATGGGGTTAGTAGTTCTTTGGGTATTGTTAGTTTTATTACTGATGGGAATAGATCAAGTCCTCTTACCTGGCATGCAAATAAGATAAAGAGGGTAGTTAGATCGACCTTGGCAGCTGAGACTTTAGCATTGTTGGAAGGATTGGAGGAGGCACTTTACCTTAGATCAATGTTGATGAAAATTGACACCAGTACCGTAGTTCCTGTTGTTGTTTATGTTGTAAGGACAGTGAGACAAGCGTCACCAAGATCAACTGATACTTTATTTGAATGCGCACGGAAATACATAACAAGGTGCGGACGGAAACGTAGGATTACATTGGCGCCAAGTCAGATTTAAGTGCCCGCCAAAATATATGTGTTTTCTTACACTTACAAATATATGAATTATGGGTTAACAAAAACATGTCATGAAACGATACATATATCAAAATGTAGCTCTGGTAGAGCGGAATATATATACATAGGACACCACAGTGTGGCGAAGAGAGAATTTAAATAAATAAGTAGTTTGTCGATTTTCTGGACGACGAAGGGATCGGTGTCCTTACAAGTACTCCCCCCCCCCCCCAAGACATCGGGCGGCGTAGAGGGCTGATGATCAATCTTCGTATCTCTTCGGGCGTCGGAGGGTTCCTCTTGTTTTTGAACGGAGGGGCGCGCTGGCGGTCGGTGTAAGGATCTCTTCCTCTTGACGTCGTTTGATGATTTTTCCTTCGTTGGGCGGCTTGTTTTGTGGCGGAACTCTGGGTCTGCTAGGTCCAGCGGAGGCGGTGTCGCTTCCTTCAAGAAACGCTGGTTTCACGCGGTCTATAGAGACCCAGTCCTCTTGGCCATGGACGTCGAGAAGGAAGGCTTTCGTTGTCTTTTTAATAACCCGGTAGGGACCTCGATAAGGTCTAGTCAGTGGTTGTCGATGAGCGTCGACACGAACGAAAACGTACTCGCAGTCATCCAGGCTTTTTGGCTTGAAGTGCTTGGTTCTGTCCTGGTAAGTTTTGAGACACGGCCTGAACTTCTTGGCGATATCCCTTAGGTGATCCAGCTGCGTGTCGTCGGTTGATGAGGGAAAGAATTCGCCAGGAACTGCGATCGCTTCCCCGTAAACTTTTTCGGAGGGCGAAGGTTCGCCGTCTGCGCGAGGGGCGGTGCCAAGGCCGAGGAGTACCCAAGGAAGTCGTGATTTCCAGTCCCCGTCGGTGCAGCTCGCCATCAGGGATGCCTTGAGGGCGCGGTGCGTTCGTTCGACCATGCCGTTTGCCGCGGGGTTGTATGCCGTGGTGCTGTGGAGCGTCGTCCCCATCAGGTTCGCCAAAGCCAGCCATATTTCAGAGAGGAAAGCGGGGCCTCTGTCAGTCGTGATGTCGTCAGGAACGCCAAACCTGCTCACCCAGCTTGACAGGAGGGCTTCGGCACATGCTTGAGTCGTAGCTTCGGTCATCGGCGATGCCTCCAACCACCTCGTGGAGCGATCGATGATCGTAAGTAGGTAGCGAGCAGATCCAGAAGGGGGCAATGGTCCCACGACGTCGATGTGTATATGTCCGAAACGTCTTTTTGGCTGGGGAAAATCGCCCACCCCCGATTCGGTGTGACGGCTGACCTTGCTTGACTGGCAGTTGATGCATGACCTCGCCCATTCCCGGGCGTCCTTTTTTATCCCTGGCCAGACAAACTTTTCAGACAGAAGGCGAGCGGTGGTGCGTCCTGAGGGGTGCGAAAGTCCGTGGATGATATAGAATATTTTCCTTCTGCAGGAGGCTGGTACCCAAGGACGAGGGCGGCCCGTGCTGGTGTCGCAAAGAATAGTTACTCCTGCTGGTCCGAGGGGAACCGCACTTATCTTGAGCGCGGATGGCTCCGTCAGGTGAACCTGTGCTTCTCGGTCGGTGCGTTGTTCGGTTGCGAGATTGGCGTAGTCGATTCCCAGGTGGATCGCGTCAATTTCAATCCTTGAAAGGGCGTCCGCGACTGGGTTTTTCTTTCCTGGGACGTAACGTATGGTGCACCCGAATTCTGCGATTGATGCGAGATGACGTTGTTGTCGGGATGACCATGCGTCCGTTGATTTCGTGAAGGCGTGGACGAGGGGTTGATGATCCGTTGCAATCGTGAAGGGGGTACCCTCCAAGATGTGCCTGAAGTGGCGGACGGCGAGGTAGACGGCGAGGAGTTCCCTATCGAAGGTGCTGTATCTTGTTTCGGCGGGTTTCAATTTCTTGCTAAAGAATGCCAGCGGTCGAGGAGAACCATCGACGAGTTGCTCAAGCACAGCCCCGCAGGCGACGTTGCTGGCGTCGGTCGTTAGTCGCAGGGGCGCGTTGTCGTCGAAATGAGCCAGGGTGGTGGCATTCGCAAGGGCATTCTTCGTCCGAGCGAATGCCTGTTGCTGGGGCAAGCCCCACTCGAGTTTTTTTGCTTTTCCTTTGAGGACGTCGTCGAGGGGTGACAGGGTTTGTGCGATGTTGGGGATGAAGCGCCTGCAGTAATTGACCATTCCCAAGAACTCCTGAAGTTGGCGAATGGTCGTAGGTATTGGGAACTTCCTGATGGCGTCGACTTTGGTTGTCATGGGTTTTACCCCGCGCGAGGATACACGGTGACCAAGGAAATCCACTCCCTCCGCACCGAATGTACATTTGTCGAAGCGTACGACTAGGCCGTTCTCCTGTAGGCGCTTTAGGACGGTGCGGACGTGTCCCCGGTGTTCCTCCTTGGTTTTCGAGAATATCAGGATGTCGTCGACGTAGCAGACGCAGAAAGGTAGGTCACCCAGAATGCTATCCATTAGTCATTGGAAGGTTGCCCCGGCGTTGTGTAGACCGAAGGTTGAGTATGCGAAGGTGTAGGATCCGAACGGCGTTACAATGGCAGTTTTCGGGATATCTTCCGGGAATACGGGGACCTGGAAGTAAGACTTGAGAAGGTCCATCTTGGTAAAAAACCTTGCGCCGTGCAACGCGTTCGTTAGGTCCTGCATGTTGGGCACTGGGTAGTGATCGGGCGTTGTGATGAGGTTGAGGCGCCTGTAGTCGCCGCAAGGTCTCCAGGACCCGTCCGGCTTTTTAACCATGTGCAGGGGTGATGCCCAGGGGCTCGATGCTTTCTTACAGATACCCATGCATTCCATGTCCTCGAAGGCGCGTTTGGCATCCTTCAGTTTCTGAGGTGGGAGGCGGTGGAATTTGGCGTGAGTGGGAGGTCCTGTCGTTGTGATGTGGTGGTAGATGCCATGCTTGGACGAGGAACCTGGCGAGTGTCGGAGCTCGGGCTTGAAAACCTCGGGAAACTCTCGTAGGAGGTCGGCGTAGGGGTGCATTGTTACGGTGGATACGGACATTGTTGCAGGGCCATGTTCTAGGGCGCGAGACTGGCAGGTCCCCGTGTCGATGAGACGTCTGTTAGCGACATCGACGAGGAGTCCATGGTGGGTGAGGAAATCCGCACCGAGGAGGGGGCGATTGACGTCGGCGATAGCGAAGGGCCAAGAATACGAACGGCCCATGATAGATATCTTGAGGGTCTTGATTCCATAGCACCGTATGGGAGATCCGTTGGCGGCGATGAGTGAGGGAGCGTTTTTGTCGGGACCACGGTCTAGGTCGGACTTCGAAGGAGGGAACGTTGACTGCATTGCGCCGGTGTCCACCTTGAGTCTACGGTTGGAAATGGTATCGAGGATACAGAAACCAATCTTGTTATGATTAACTGCGGCCGCGATGGTGGCAGGTGGATGCTTCTGGCGTTGTCTACTAGGGAAACTGCATGGTGCTCTACATTTCTTGGCGTCACTGCCGAACTGTTGGTGGTAGAAGCACCATGCTGGGTTAGGCCTAGGGTTTGGTCGCGTCGGTTGCGGTGGTTTCTTTCTTGATAGAATGTTGATCTCGTCGTCCTCGAGGGCCATTGCCGAGGAGTCTATGGAAGAGCAGCAGCTGAAGGAGGAGAACGGAGGCGGTGTTGACGATGATGCTCCGAGGCGAGATGCTTTGGAGGCCTCGTGGAGTTTCTGAGCCTTCGACAGGAGTTTGTTCATCGGGAGCGTGTCGGCGTCTGTCAATTGGGCCCGTACGTCCTGTGGTAGGCGTCGAAGAAAGATCTCGCGAGATAAGCTAATCTCACGTCGTCGGCCGTTGCTGTCTGTTTCGGGGAGCATGAGCAGGCCGGTTAGCTCGTCCCACGCCTCGACAGGAGAGGTGTCACCCATGGGCTTGCCGGCGAGGTCCAGTACTTTCTGTGCCCTTGCTGAGACGGAGAGGGAGTAGATACCGATGAGTTTCGTTCTCAGGTCGTCGTATGAAACTTGGCCGGCCTGGGCGTCGAGCCATGGGGAAATCTTGTCGAATACTTCTTCAGGTATGGAGGTGAGAACGATGTCAGCCTTGGCACAGGAGTCGCTGAGTCTAGCGACGTGGAAGAGTACGTCCGCTCTCAGGAACCAGGAAGCGGTGTTGTGTTGAGAAAAGGGCGGCAGTTTGACTTTGGGCGTGGAGGCGAGGCCGTTGGGTGCGATGGGCGTGTTGCTTCCTACATCGTGGCCAGACGAAGAGTCGGCGAAGAGGTGAGAGGTTGATATGTCGGTTAAGCTCATCCTAGTGCCTTACGTTCACCGAAGTGTGGGAGAACCAAAGGCAGGTTCTTGCCTAAGGTAACGGAGTATGTAGAAGGTAGCACGGCCGTAATAAGTCCGTTAATGGCAAAGCCAAAACCGCTGATGCTACTTTCAACTCCGGGGTCACCAGTTGTAAGGACAGTGAGACAAGCGTCACCAAGATCAACTGATACTTTATTTGAATGCGCACGGAAATACATAACAAGGTGCGGAAGGAAACGTAGGATTACATTGGCGCCAAGTCAGATTGAAGTGCCCGCCAAAATATATGTGTTTTCTTACACTTACAAATATATGAATTATGGGTTAACAAAAACATGTCATGAAACGATACATATATCAAAATGTAGCTTTGGTAGAGCGGAATATATATACATAGGACACCACAGTGTGGCGAAGAGAGAATTTAAATAAATAAGTAGTTTGTCGATTTTCTGGACGACGAAGGGATCGGTGTCCTTACAATGTGGATAATAAAAGTATAGTGGAGGCTATTTATTCTACCAAACTGGTAAGTGTTAGATTGAGAATTGATCTTGGGGCAATAAAGGAGATGTTAAAAAATGACGTAAAACAAGTCAGCTGGTTACCAGGATCATCCCAGCTTGCTAATTGACTGACAAAAAGGGGGTTATAGGTGAACAGTTGCTTACTGTATTTCGTACAGGTCGCTTTGGGAATGTTGAGATCTAAATGTTGTTGCTTGGTTGAGTGTTGTCTTGTTGGTAAGTTCACTCACATATTTTACGATTAATGGATCCTTATTTTAGATGTCTTGTGTGGAGAAGAAGGTCTTGGTTTTAAACGTTGCTGATTTTCAGTCTTGAAATTTTATGGAATTGTAGCTAAAGGTTTTAGTTTTAGATATTGCTAGTTTTGAGTGTGTTTTTTATATGACATTGTATAATTTACTAGAAAATAAAAGAGAGAGGTGAGGCTGGAGGGTGGAGAGCAGGTGGTCTTTCTTTAGCATGGATCAAGGTGTCACAGCGAGAGCTCTCCCAGGACAGGTCGACCAGCAACGTCCTGTGAGTATACCCTCAATCAGAAGGGTAATTACATAACATCTCCCTTCATTTAAAAGGTAAATATTTGTAAACATAGTTAAACAAACATAGGCTAATGCAGGTTTATATGGAGTCTATAGCCAAACTATAAGTCCTAGATCTTAAAATGTTATCTACTTTCAGTGTATGGTGATATTTTTAATATTCTCAGGTAAATCTTACTCATTTTATATCACACAATTATATAAGTTATGGAAGATAATATTCTTAGAGGCATTAACGTATGACATTTGTTAAGATGACTTCCTTTATTTATACAAAAAAATATTCGTGGTCGTTGAATATATTATAGTTACCCTTAAATAAGGTTTTCTCTAAATCAAAAATTGTACCGTTTTCCTTATCTTAAGGCCACTGATCTAGGGGTAACTTGCTTATAAATTTCGCTCGTATACTGAATATCAATTAAATATCAAAATAAATTCTGACGAATATCTCCTGAATTTCTATTATAATTCAATTAATCTATTAGAAGAATATTTAAATATATCTTAAGCAAAATACTATAATTTTAGCTGATGAAAAGGCTATAGAACGCAGGCCATGGTGGAGGTCTCCGATTGGTTAAAACACGTCCTTAACTAGGGGGACAACTTTTGGGAATTTGTCCCCAAATCTCGGAATTTGTAAAGGTTTTGGGGACATTGAGTGTGGGAATTCCCTTACGTCTGGTAAATGTAAAACATTATCTAAATACTCATGAATAATTATCCAGTCTTCATTGAGACTTATAATGAAAGTGAATGACTTAATTACGTTTTATTGTTTTCCAATGGTATACCATTCATTGCAATTAGAACTTTATTAACATATCTTTTAGAGCACAAAATGAAATCAGAGCACAAATTAATCATTAATAAAACAAAATATACTGTATGTTGTTTCACAATTGGAAAAATTAGAAATAAATACAGAATAGATTATAATTACAGAAGGTACAGGAGTACACTGTACAGCATTTAATAGACTGCAAACTTAATGGTGTTGAAAAATGCCTGGAGGAACTACTTCTGGTCAGGGGAACTTTTAGGGATTGTCTAGGGATGTTCCTGACTCTGTGTAAACTGTAGAAGAAGATTCATTTCTCGTACAAAAAGAGAGAGGAAGAAGGAACCAAGCAAAGTCTAGTCTTTTAACTTGTGATCCTGCAAACAGTGAAGGCTTCATTGGGTAAGGAGGGACACATTTTACAAGGTTTTATTGATTTTATTGTGTTCTGGCGGTATCTTTAATGACTCAAAATACTGAAGATTCGAATATCTTGTAGGTGCTGTAGGTTTCCATGTGTTAAACCATCGAATTTCTTTTAAGGGTCTTTTATTGGTGAAGAAACTTTATAAAAGACATTTCTCAAAAGTGGTCTTATTAGCGTGTGTTAGTAATACCATTAATCAGTGAGTGGTTATTAAATGACATTGTTTCTAGATGTGGCTTTAACTTTACAATTAATGAGATGGTGTATAACTGTAGTCGCTGTGTGGTTATAGTTCCAGTTAAGGAATCTGTAATCACCTATAATAAGTTGTTACTATAAGAGTGAATTTAGATATTACTCATGCCTGTAGCTGTAGGCCTAGATTTTAAAATCCAAATCAAATTTCGATAATTTTTATGGAATTTTTGTTCCCGTGGTTAAAATAGAGGGTCGTATCATTTTAATATCTGCTCAATGTTTTATTAAAAAAACCGACAGAACTTTTTAATCACATACTTTGATTTAATCTGGTAAGAAATATGATTAATTATTTTTCACATTTTAAAAGATGTGAATATAATGGTGTAAACTATAGTGAAAACTGTGTAATTTGTGCAAATTATTTTCATTACAAAAGTGTAATTAGGAAAAGAGAGTTTCAGGTGAAGTGTTAGAAAATTATTTGTAAATTAACTAAAATACATTTTATTGGACAACTCGACATTCACTCATTCATCCTTTATTTTACTAATACAGAAAAATAAATGATTTGATATAATTTTGCATACACATGCTGTATGAATTCACATATATCATTCATTTGAATACAAATACATATAATCCTTATGACAAATATATACAATTATTTTGCTTTAAGGAACAACCATCGCCT
This sequence comes from Palaemon carinicauda, assembly GCF_036898095.1. NCBI lineage: Eukaryota > Metazoa > Arthropoda > Malacostraca > Decapoda > Palaemonidae > Palaemon > Palaemon carinicauda. The sequence goes on from NC_090767.1 coordinate 19,085,294, forward strand.
CACTTCCTTTAGTTTGAAAGTCTTTGGCCAGCCACTCCCACCAATTAAGCGCTCTCTCTCTCTCTCTCTCTCTCTCTCTCTCTCTCGCGTAGGTCTATCCTATTTCCCATTATCAAGTTTTTCTAACCTTAATTTAATTGATTGTTTCAAAGTTCGATGTTTTTATTTCAATACAGAGACAGATATCCACCTGCAGGATATTATATTCTAAATAATTTATAAAGACTGAGAAAGTTTTGTTATGGCTTCGTCCTTCACAATTACTTTCTCCTACGTTCGTGCAATAAGAAATAGGCCAATCAGATTTCAGGGAATTTGTTTTGAAACTCATTTGAAGGTTCAGCCCCAAGGGATTCATATCTTTAATGGTTAAAAATATGGTTCTGGGCTAAAGCGTATTTTCAAAATGAGGAGGAGTACTGTAGTCTCTTGATTGGAATTACAAGCGATGTAGAAATTGTTGTAAAATTTTTAAATTATCAATAAGAATATTACAATTATCAATAGAACGTTGATGTAAACTGGGATATGTAATATTTTCTAAATGCCTTTACCGAATGAAAACAAAACGAGAGAGAGAGAGAGAGAGAGAGAGAGAGAGAGAGAGAGAGAGCGCGCGCGCTTCAAACACCAAAGGAGAAATTACTTTGTCAAAGCTCCTATCTTTTATATCATATTAAGGAAATTTTGTGAAGTAATGATTCTCTCTCTCTCTCTCTCTCTCTCTCTCTCTCTCTCTCTCTCTCTCTCTCTCTCTTATTTCAGTTATTTAACAGATATTTTGTTAGTAAACTCTTAAGTTCACGAGTGGGTCTCCCACAGAAGTATTGCTTACGTCAGAATTGTTTAATTTCAGTGTCCCTGCAACCTTGTTAATAACAACTTGAAATATATTCTTAGTTGAGAGTGAAAATAACATTGATATCCTATGTCAGCAACAGGGAGGTCCATAGTCGGTAAAATTACAAGAACTCTTATTCAATCTTCCAATAAAGCTATCTTTGCGTAGAGGTAAATTTGAAGACATCCTTTAACAATTCGGTTTTGATAACTCTCTCTCTCTCTCTCTCTCTCTCTCTCTCTCTCTCTCTCTCTCTCAACTAAAAACAAGAAGGCAGTAAGCATCAAATCCATTGAAATATTAAATATTCGGAAGTGTATCCCAAGATGTTATTTGTAAGTTTAGATTAAGTCAGCTTTACACAGAGGTGTTTGGTAGAATAAAGGCTTCATTTTGATATTTAAGGGACTCTATACCACCAATGCATTAAAATCCAGTTTAGATTAAAGTAGGAAATGACGGTGATAAAGATTTAGATTTTTAGGATATATTCTTGGGAAAACCTTTATAGAGACTATTTTGTATGCAACTCTTTTTTTTCTCATATTCCAATAATAGACCTATAATCACCTCATTAGTTATGACTAATTAACTCTTACTGTAAGGGGGTGTGTGGTTCCTTGCCTGTTTTTAGACCAACCAGACAGAACTGGTTTTCTGCATATTAGTTCTTCCTTTAAGAGGACGTACGTACATACTCGTTGTCAGTGAATTTCCACAAAATCAGTTTTGAATCTGAAAATGGGAAGCCTTATTTAGTCATTAATACTAAAGTCTTCGTTTAGTATCAAGGTAAAAATTTGAATTTGTTTAGCAATAATTAATCTTATTACCAAATGATTGCATCAAATGTCGTTGCTTTCTTTGATACTTTATGGATCGGGCAATTTGAATGGAAGGCATGACTTCAACTCTAATAATTATCATAAATATTTTGACTTTAGTAGTGGTTATAAAGGATCAGTTCGGTTTTTTAAGCATGTTAAAATAAGTGGGGATGCTATGACAATTCATTTTAATCTAACTTGGCGTAAGAAATCTTAATTGTGATTATTCACATTTGAAATTGTGGTCAAGAATGACTCAAAAAGGTTGAATGTGGAATGTAGTCTGTGACATCATACATCAGTGGCAATCTCTATTCAAAGTTATGTTGAACAGGCTGACACAAGTCTTTTTATAGTTTATATATGACATATCTGTTTTGACGTTTTTACTGTTTTTATAATGATTTATTCTTAATTTCTTCGCATCATTTATTTATTTCCATATTTCCTTTCCTCACTGGGCTATTTTCCCTGCCGGAGCCCTTGGGCTTATAGCATCTTGCTTTTCCAACTAGGGTTGTAGCTAAGTACGTCTTTGTTAAATCATGATTGTGTTTCTAGCCGACACAAGCAGTCTTGCAGGAGTTGCTTAACTTGTTCATTTTTTATTATTATTATTATTATTATTATTATTATTATTATTATTATTATTATTATTATTAGTATTATTATTATTATTATCATTATTATTATCATTATTATTTATTATTATTGTTGTCGTTGTTATTATAAATCTATTTAACCAGCTACTGTGAATAGCTTGTCAGGTAGTTGAGCCCATACATGAACTTTACTTTATATTTACTTTAGGGTCTGTTTTCGTGGCCCTACAAAATCAGTTTATCGTCTACATATTCTAAGGTATTTTTGCATAACACATTTCATGTTTATTCTCAAATGCTTTCGTTTTGAAATATGGTCATGATTTAGGTTTTGCATTTTATTTGCAATTTTTCGTAAGAAGTTAGGACGAATTTCTCGTATAATTCTGATCTTTAAGAGAAAATACTTTTGGGAGAACATTTATTCATACGGCTTATTCTGTACTAAGGCATCATCAATCATTTCTTATCATTCATTAGTGAATGACTAAAGTCTTACTGTAAGTCAGGAGGGGAGGGGGGTGTCCCTAGTCTGTTTTTCGACCAGTCGGGCAAAAGTGGTTTTCCACATATTTGCTCTTCGTTAAGACGGGCCTATTCCTTGTTAATGATTCTTTTGAAATTGGTGTTTAATCTAAAAATATGAAGCCTTATTTAGTTTAATATAAAGGTAATAAGTTAATTTTGTTTTGAATGTATTAACTTTCAAATGAAGAAATAATGGATAGTTTTATGTGGAAATTTTCGAAGGCAATGTCATTTTCATGAAACAAAACTGGTTATTAGTGATCAACAAAGTTGTATAAAACGACAATAATGTCTTTAATATATCGATTGAGAAACAACTTGAATCGAAGGCGTGACTATAACTCTTTATATGTGTACTACATTTCATCTTTAACTAGCATAGAGTTTAGTTAAGTTTACAGTCGTGGTAAATGGTAGTTTGTTACTTGACCTTACGGTATTTTCTGTGTAAGGATACATGTTGTTTTAATTGATCTACAATATTCAGCATAAAAAATCATTTGACTTTTTCTAGGGGTAGTTATAAAAGATGAATATGTATACATGTATGTAAATATCAACCATAATGGCAATTAATACCGAATTCTATCTTGGGAATATATATCCACTGGAATTCATTCTATGGTAATAGCTTCTGGCTGGGCAGAGATTTGAACCTAGAGGTAGGGAGATATATTCATGTATGTATGTATGTATGTATGTATGTATGTATGTATGTAATACATATGTATGTATACAGTACCAACTCCTATCAAGTTTGAATGCATATTGCGTGCTTAATTATTTGTTGATTATCATAATAAGTTGCAACATATTTGCAACCAGGTATGAGCCGCTGTAACCCCATAGAGGGGCGGGGTGCTGTGGATGGCTTCTTGTGGGAGGTGGCTTCTTGAGGAGTGGTTAGTGTGTGTGAAGTGGAAATGATTTTGGAAATTATAACTTAGGAATTAAATTTATACACATTATATAAATTAAGTCGTGAAAAAAATTATATTGTTACCCCAAATTTAGCTTCTGTGTTCTTAATATAGTGAATTTATTGAATTGTGCAACGACCTTTTGATTGATTTATTTACTAAACGTATTAGCTCGAAGCAAATATACGTAGGTTGCTTAACAATATTGATATAGTGTACAGGTATTAGGTTACTTTACATTAAGGACTGTTTCCTGGTCCTATCACACGCAGGGGAACCCTTCGCTCTACAGGACCTACAATCTTTAGTATTTAGAGTATCACACATCCTATTCCGTGTTTATTGTCAAATCCACATTTCACAACAAATATTACTTGTTTATTTTCAAATCCACATATTATCGAAGCACTCAGGAAACGAAAAAAAGTCTTCATTTTCTTCTTGAAAGACTTAATATCTTCAGTCTTTCTAATGCCTTGTGGGGGGCACTGTAAAATCCGGACGTCGGATGCCGTCCGGGAGAATAGAAAATCGCTTATATCACCGGGAAAGACTCGAAAATACACCTCTTTTTTTGTGACTGGTAATGTTCACTGATACTTTCTGTTATTTTCTGAATAAATGTTCGAAAAATATTGGTTTATTATCATGTTATTGAGAATAATCTCAATCGGACGTCAACATTACACTAACTGGGTAAAAATAGCGGGCAGTTAGATAGTGTAATGTTGACGTCCGATTGAGATTATTCTCAATAACATGAAAATAAACCAATATTTTTCGAACATTTATTCAGAAAATAACAGAAAGTATCAGTGAACATTACCAGTCACAAAAAAGAGGGGCACAGTGTAAAACCCGGACGTCGGACGTCGGACGTCGGATGCCGTCCAGGAGAATAGAAAATCGCTTGTATCACCGGGAAAGACGCGAAAATACACCTCTTTTTTGTGACTGGTAATGTTCACTGATACTTTCTGTTATTTTCTGAATAAATGTTCGAAAAATATTGGTTTATTTTCATGTTATTGAGAATAATCTCAATCGGACGTCAACATTACACTATCTAACTGCCCGCTATTTTACCCAGTTAGTGTAATGTTGACGTCCGATTGAGATTATTCTCAATAACATGAAAATAGACCAATATTTTTCGAACATTTATTCAGAAAATAACAGAAAGTATCAGTGAACATTACCAGTCACAAAAAAAGAGGTGTATTTTCGCGTCTTTCCCGGTGATACAAGCGATTTTCTATTCTCCCGGACGGCATCCGACGTCCGGATTTTACACTGTGCCCAATAGATGAGATTTTGATTAAGAGTGCATACGTATCATATAATTATGATATGAGTTTAATTCAATGTGAATACTTGCTATAAATGGAATATAAAATCTATAATATTCAAAGTTTTATTCTATATATTCATTCAAAAGGAAGTACAAGAAAGGAGATTTTCTAATGGTATTTCATGAACTGGCATTTGACTCTTTTACTTAGCTGAAAGAGCAAACCACTATTTCCTAACTGTTTGCCCGAAGGGCGTGTTCCTATTGGCTAAGGACTATGTTTCTTTGACGTTCCCCGAAAGGAGTGTTCCTATTGGCTAATTTCCTTACCGTTGCCCGAATGGAGTGTTCCTATTGGCTAAGGACATCGAAAGATAATTCTTATGTCGTTCCTTAAGGCTGGATTTTCTTTCCAATATTTTACTTCCAAAATGACCTCACTGAGGCCATCTATTGACACATTTAGGAACATGGCTGAGTTCACTCACTCAACTGAAAGATTATTTTATTTTTTATTTAAAGATACATATAAAATATTCATTACATACCGTATCCTACACTTTCATCTCTCATCCTCTTTCCTAACATGACCCTCAGGCAATAATGCATTAGATGCTCTTTGACCTCTATTTTGAGGTGCCATCCTTCTATCTTTGACCTCTATTTTGAGCTGCCATCCTTCTATCTTTGACCTCTATTTTGAGGTGCCATCCTTCTATCTTTGACCTCTATTTTGAGGTGCCCTCCTATCTTTGACCTCTATTTTGAGGTGCCATCCTTCTATCTTTGACCTCTATTTTGAGGTGCCCTCCTTCTATCTTTGACCTCTATTTTGAGGTGCCATCCTTCTATCTTTGACCTCTATTTTGAGGTGCCATCCTTCTAGCATTAGAGGTTCTTTGACCTCTATTTTGAGGTGTCATCCTTCTAGAATTAGATGTTCTTTGACCTCTATTTTGAGGTGCCATCCTTCTAGTATTAGATGCTCTTTGACCTCCAGGATGTCCTCAGAACCAAATCTCTCCTCTTCCTCTGAGAGCTCTTCATTACTGCTCCGCTCCTTTGAGAGATTTCTATTTCTTCTTTCTGCCTTTGAGAGCTCTCTTTTCCTCCTCTCTCTCTCTCTTTGAGAGCTTTTTATTATTCTTATCTTTCTTTGATACCTCTCTGTTATTCATCTCTT
>NC_090767.1:19096485-19168949 GCF_036898095.1 Palaemon carinicauda
TGCTTGCTGAAAAATTTTGTTTTATTTAAGAGCATTTCCAGTTTTTAATAATACCTGGAAATTATGAGGAAAATGAACACCTTCAAACTATCTTTTTGAAAACATTGAATCCTTAATTTTCATTTATATTTTTTATGGTCAAAGACATTCCAAGAATGATTGAGTAAGAAAAAAATGTCAGTATATAGGCCTACACACACACACACACACACACACACACACACACACACTATAACAAAAGACGCAGAGATAAGAAATAAGCAAAATATTGAACAGTTACTAGATCCAGTGTATCCTTTTATAGACAATAATATACTTTACGTTTGTTCTGGTTTCTATCAATGTCTTTTTTGAGGCTATATAGGATAGGGACTATAAAAAAAAACCTGAAAATGAATTGAAATAAATGGCAAGAGGCCGAGTGGTCGGAAGAATGACTAAATCTCACAGATCTCGTAATTTCCCATAAAATGAATATATAAAAAAAGAGTTTATCTATTCAGAATCTCTATCCTGATATAGACTTTATTATAATACACACATTTCAGTCTTTAATAACAACTTTAATCACTATTCATTATTTAAAATAAATTTGAAAAATTACGCTATCTCTAAATCTCACAGACTTCGTGACTCCTGAAAGCCCTGAGGCGCCTCCCGCTCCCCACCGTGACCTTGGGCCCTGGAAGGAGCTTCAGGAGGTCCTACGTCCTGAGTGACCCTCGTCACGTGACACGGTCAGTTATTTTACACCAGTGACACGCAAAGGATGTACAAATTTATCCCAAGGGTAAGTCTATTTTCTTTTTACTTTGTATCTTTGTGTTGTATTGTAGCGTCTGTCATACTCAATAGAATTCATAAGGCATTTCTTGGATTCATTTCGAATGCTTTAGATGAAGGGGAACGATGTCATGTTCATAACAACGGGGTTGCTCTACACAACAAGAAACGCACACACACACACACACACACACACACACACCTATACACCTATGAGCGTCGTCATTCCCACGCATACAAACTCCAGACATGAATAAGGACATGTCTGAGGCCTTTGTCCTGTAGTGGACTAGAAACTATTGCATTTATTATATATATATATATATATATATATATATATATATATATATATATATATATATATATATATATATATATAGAGAGAGAGAGAGAGAGAGAGAGAGAGAGAGAGAGAGAGAGAGAGAGTTTTCGTCTGAAGTAGGTGCTTGGAGGGGGAGTTGGGTGGTTTAAGTAGCTATCTTTTCCTTGGTTACTGTTTTATTCACTTATGTATTGCCCTGCTTCTTTAGGGCTAATGATGCCTTTCTTTGTTCTATAAGTAATTCATACCATACTTATTTCCTACTCAAATGGATCGATGTACATCTCTCTCTCTCTCTCCTCTCTCTCTCTCTCTCTCTCTCTCTCTCTCCTCTCTCTCTCTCCTCGTACCTTCACTTTTTTTAAGATATTGACTCAAAGGGCCTCGGTTAGAATTCGCCAGTCATCTCTATCTTGAGCTTTTAAATCAATACTTCTCCATTCATCGTCTACTTCGCGCTTCATAGTCCTCAGCCATGTAGGTCTGGGCCTTCCAACTCTTTCTAGTGCCTTGTGGAGCCCAGTTGAAAGTTTGGTGAACTAATCTCTCTTGGGGAGGGCGAAGAGCATGCCCAAACCATCTCCATCTACCCCTCACCATGATCTCATCCATATATGGCACTCGAGTAATCTCTCTTATGGTCTCATTTCTAATCCTGCCCTGCCATTTAACTCCCAATATCCTTGTGAGGACTCTTTTCTCAAATATACTAGATCTATTGTTTCGTTGTCATACCATGACTTACATCCCTGTAGTAACATCGGTCCCACTAAACTGATATAAATAGTCTGACTTTTATATGTAATTTCAAGCCATTCGATTTCCAAATTTGACTTATCCTAGCCATTGTCTAATTTGCTATTTTTCAAACTTTCACTAGTATTTAATTCATTTTCTATGAAAGTCAAGGATCAAATACAATTCAACGCCGTAATAAAGGCTTATGTTGATTAAAATTAAAACCATTTATAGCTCGTTAATTCTAATTTTAATCTTAAAGTAGAGTATTGTTTTGATATTTGGCACCATGTGGCAATTGCTTTCGTCTGAGCACCCAGAATCTCTCTCTCTCTCTCTCTCTCTCTCTCTCTCTCTCTCTCTCTCTCTCCTTTATCCATATTTCGTTTATATTAGTTAAAAAACCATATTTTGGAAAAGAAAAAAAAGGAAATATATCTATAAGGTATCAAAATGTCTACATATAAACTATTGTATATACAATGTTTTTGTTTATTTTAATGTTATTGTTCATAAAATATTTTATTCTAATTGTTCACTACTTTAGTTTGTTTATTTCCTTATTTCCTTTCCTCACTGGGCTATTTTTCCTGCTTTTCTAACTAGGGTTGTAGCCTAATACAGATATTATTTCATGTCCAAAACCAGCCCTTCATCTCTCTCTCTCTCTCTCTCTCTCTCTCTCTCTCTCTCTCTCTCTCTCTCTCTCTCTCTCTCTCTCTCTGTTATTATTATTATTATTATTATTATTAGCAAAAATTTAGAAAAATATCTTCAAACTTTGATTTTTTTCACAAATAATAAAAGAAATATACCCATTTTTATATATTAATTCATCAATTTATAAAATTATACAGTAAATTTTGATGCAAATATATTTTAAATATAAAGAATCTAAAGTTGAAATGATATATTAGATAAGGATTAAGCCTGAGTTTCTAGTTACTCTTTTAAAGTATATTTATTTTCATATAAATTTAATAGTATATTTATATATTAAGATGACAAACAAACTAATATATATTAATCTTTCAAGCTGTGTTATTTTTTCCTAAAAATTTGCAAGATAATAAAAGTAAATTGCCATTGTTTACATAAGAAGTTGACAATTACCTTTTAAATATCTATTATTGTCTACGGTTATTTTAACTCCCGATAGATTACGTCAAAGTCGTTATTTTCACTTAAAAACTTGGCGCCAAATTTAAACACTAACAAAATATCCTAATTATTCCAAATTATGAAAAATATACAGACTTTTCAACAAATTTTCTTGATTAAAATTAAACTTTGATAAAATCTAAGGGAATTTTATTGAAATTTTCACTATCTTTTATTCATATAATCTTTTTCATTTCGACCACGTGTTCTTGCTAAAAATCAGCTGATTTTTTGCATTACCAACTAATATTTGCAATGTACCTTTAATATATCATATTTATTTGATAAATAGAGAATTATTGGTATAAAATACTATTTAAAATTCATTTCTATAGTTTGATGATATAATATATGATAAAAATAATATTTATTAAGCATAAATTTAAAGTTTATACAATAGTTATATAGTAGAAAAGTTAATGGTTGCAAAATTAGTTGTTTTTACACTCAATAGGAGGCGATACCATCGCCATGTCCATGAAAATATTTTTAGGTGCTGAGCGTAAAATGTGTCTAAAAACATAATTAATTATTATAAACATATCACCATAATAATCAAATTGAATAATTATATTGTTTAAGTGTTTTAAATTTAATCTATATACGATTTTATTGGATATTTTGTATTTAAGCTTGTTGGCACTTAGATCATGGCGTCTCCATTTAGGGGAATTATTCCAAAATAAAAAAAAAATCTAGGGATTTTGAGGACAAATTTTCTGAACCAGTTTGATGGTTTAAAGAAAATATTTTATAGTTTATAGTTACTAAAATTTAATTCCTGAAAGTAATTAAATTTCATTATATAACTATAAAGCACATAAATATATATAATACTGAATTTAAATTGTGTTGATGATTGCTAGGGAGAAAATTGGCTACTAATTTGGGGGAAATTTCATAGTAAAAATTACAGTTTGATGAATTAAGCAAATTTTATTGTCTGCTGTTACAAATTTTTTTATTTATATTAGTAATTAAATTTTATAATATAACTAGAAAGAACAGAAATATATACATAGTCTGAATTTAGCTTGTGTTGATGAATGCTAGGGAGAAAATTAGCCCCTATTTTAGGGGAAGTTTCGTTTGTTTAGGTATATTTATCTTCATAACAACATGGCTAATTCAATATGGCAGACGGAGTGAGTCATCCAACTCATCGTTCACAAGTTTTATTTATTTTTTGTGCCTTTTAAAGTGACTTTTCTGTAAGTATTAGTGTCAGAGGTTAATCTATATAACTTTATTACTATGTTGATATATAATTAAGAGTGGCAATCTTAGAATTTATATGGAAAATATAGATTTAGAGTTTTTGAACCGTCTTCTAGTGACAGTACCGTGTTTCATGCTATAGCCTACATACAAATATATTCATTTATAATTCAAGGTTATTTTAGTATTCATATTGTATAAAGGTCAATTAGGAAGGTCATGTTAAGGTCCATATCAGTAACTGTTACTTAACTTATAGATTGTGTTATTTACTTAACCCCAATTTTAGATTTTCACATATTTTCGTAGTGGCAGAGACTGGCCTTCATGATTCTATTATATGATTCAAATTCCATGATCCAGGCAATTGCTGGAAGTTCATGGAATTATGTATGTAGTTTTGGCTTATCATAAGTTAATATATCAATTTTATTGTAACTACCAAATGTGTGTGTTAATGGCAGATCATTTCTTCCCTTACCTAATCTAACCTACCCCAGTAATTGAGGGTCTTACCTTAGGCAAAGACTCCTGTTATATCTTTGCTGAAGACTTTTATCTTGCCTGATGTTGAATGACTTATGAGTCATTAAAAACTCTTAATTTAATTAACATATTTCCAGCCTCAATTATATGGGATTTTTGAAATTTTATAATGTGTTCAGCATTTTTCAAAAGCTTGAGATTTTGGTATTACTCTCTGCAAGAACTTCTTGCGCCATCTACTGCCTTCGTAGATTTGAACAGAAAGTTTGCTTGTTACAAGCACTGTATTTGTTTTGAGAAGTTTGTTTGTATGTGCGTTGTTCATTCAGTATGTTGGGTGTATATTTAAGCAGCAAAACTATATATTTATTTACCAAGGCACTTCCCCAATTTTGGGGGGGTAGCTGACATCTAACAAATGAAAAAAAAAGGGGAGGTTTCCTCCCTACGCTTCTCCCAGCCTGATGAGGGACTCAACAAAGTTCGGCTGGTACTGCTAGCAAAACTAGACACAACATACTTTTCTTAGACTTTTCAATAACTATTGGGAAAAATCTGCCTGGCTGAGTTAAACATGATTAATATATATTTGGGTAAATGTGTAGGAGAGCTCCGCGGAAGATCTTGAAGAATTTAAACACCTACAATTCACTATTATATCATGTAGAACGCTTATATAATAGTCAATATATGAGCAGCTTCTATTTAACGAAGATATTTGTGTGTATAGTTATGTTTCACTTGGATTTTTTCTAAGTGTTTGTTTTTGTTTACTGTGTGATGTCTTGGCTAAAATGAGCTGTTTCACCGCCTTACTGCGTATGGCAGACTAGTTCGCAATGCTATTCTAACCAATAACAGGTGTTTTCTTGACGTCACACTGTTTGAAAACCAATCATGGCGGTTTTTACAAATCTAGCCTAGCCAATGCTGACACTTATTACTTCACTTATCCCTGCTATTTTTCCACCAGTTACCACAGTTTACGTGAAGATCCGCGGAGTAATATTTTTGCACATCTCGGATCTCCCTTCAAACTGAAAAGCTCATTTTGCCGTGAAGTATGGAGCAATTAGCAGGACCTTCATCCCGTTCGGACTGTGTCACTTGTGACAATTGCTTTATTTCTTATGGGGATTTTTGTGTACATTATTCAAGGAAAGTTGATTTGCTAATTGCATTTGCTCAACGTCATGGTTTGATTTTGGCAGAGAAAAAGTGCCCTAATTGTGAAAATGTGTGCCGTATAGATTACAACAAATTAGCATTCCGGTGTGATCGTAGTGTGGTTACTCGTGTGTCTTAGGTTCGGTGGTGCCCTGAGATTTACTGTGGCCTTAAGGGGGGGTCGCAGGGGGGGGGGCGGAGCCCCCCCGGTAGGCCTAGGTAGGGGTACAGGGCCCCATAGGCTAGGTTAGGTGGGTGTCTTAGGTTCGGTGGTGCCCTGAAAATTACTGTGGCCTTAAGGGGGGGTCGCAGGGGGAGCGGAGCCCCCCCCCCCCCCCCCGGTAGGCCTAGGTAGGGGTACATGGCCCCCAGGGTAGGGTAGGTAGTTGTATTAGGTTCGGTAGTGCCCCGAAAAATCACTTTTCTCCTCCTCCCCCCACCCAAAAACCCCGCTTCCCACTGGGGTCCCCCATAATTGTAGTAGTAGGTTTATGCTTACATTTTCTGTGTAAGAGTTAGGTGGTTGTAGGAGGATTATCTCACAGTTTCAAGGTAACTGTAGCTCTAATTTACTGTTTTCTTTCGTTTTCTACTTTTAGAAACTTTTAAATCGAGCGCGGAGGTCTCCTACACAATTACCTATATTTGTTCCTGCAGATATAAAAAGGTAATGTTTTTTTCATAGTGTGAACCCAGCTGTCAAACTATATAATGATGTGTCGTCTGTGACTGTCTAACGGCAAGGGAAGCTCTCTAATCCATACACTTAGTTTTCAGGGGCATGGCCTATTTTTATCATTTCCTGTAAATAATGGTTAGTATATCTCTTTTAATAATGTCATTATTGTTCTTAAAACTCTATACAGAATTGTTCATTACTTTCCTTCCTTCCTCACTAGGCTTTTGTTCCCTATTGGGGCCCTTGGTCTTGTAGCATCCTGCGTTTCCAACTAGGGTTGTAGCTTAGCAATTAATGATAGTAAAAGAAATTAAAGAAGAAAAAAGTTTGTTCATGTGACTGTATTGTATATTTAACCTGCTAATATAAACTTTGTTTTGGTTTAAAGGCTCCAAATTGGATGCTGGCGTTGGATTTTTGTCTTAGAGTATCGTCTGTATTTACTACCGAACTTAATGGCATCCTGACTCCTATGGACATGAATAACCTTATAGGAAGTGGGGCGAGTTTTTCAATATTTTGTGACGTAAGGAGTCTCCTACAAAATTTCAAGGTTTTAATTCTAGTAACCCTTGAGTTTTTAAGATTTTAGAGTGCTCATTATTATTGGGCTGAGAGGTATAACAATTCAATTATGCTGGGTTCTAGCAGGTATACAAGTTAAGTTTTGCAGGGTACCGACAAACCTGCTCATAAATGAAGAGGCAGATAGAGAGGTAAAGGAAGCTGCAACCGAGTTGCTTTGTCGGCTACCTATTGGACACACTCGTCTGATGCACAAGGTTTTTTATGACTGGCTGAAATTAGCCATTTTGTAAACTGGTACCCCTTCCATAGAGCTATTTTTTTTACCTAATGCCCCCACTGTTGTGTCCTTGAGAAATAGATGTGTTGGAGGTTCGAGGTAGGGATAGCGGTTGGCAAATTCTTGGTCGGATTGGAGTATCTCTCAGAGTTCTCGTAATTCTACCTTCTGAGAAAAATTGTCATAGGACGTAAAACTACGCATCACTTAAGCCTGCTCGCACTTTGGGTAACCACCTGTTAACAAACATTCTCCCGTGAGTGTATACTCGCCTGGATGCGTGCATTATACGATTAGTGTGCGTTCTAAGAACTTTGAATATAGTAATCTCCTTGTTGTGCACTGTTCCGTTCGCATTTGCTATTCACTGGGTGCACGTGGTGCTGATTTTGACTATTGCTCTCCGCTTAGCATGTGAACGCCGATCTATTTGCACTCCATGTGGCTTCTCAAGGCGAGAGAACACGTACCGAGAACGTATTTTCTTTGAAAATACTATATTGTACATGTAGGTATGAGATACACCTACTTACATACTTACTCCCTGTGTTCTATGTCACAAAGGGGAGTTAGCACACTACCAGTAGGGATAAGGACTGTTCCATTCTCTTCCTTTCTTCCACAATGACTCCAAGTTTTGGGAGAGAGAAAACAAACTGGGATCATTCTCGTTGTGTGTACAGGTTACGAGATGTTAGCGGCACTAGCGCAAGGTATCCGTGTGCCCTTCAATTTTGTGTTTCATCTTTAGGGCAAGATTCTGATTGTGTTTGCTCCTTACAAGACGAGTTTCCCTTGCTTTTCTTGATCAGCGTTTTCTCTTTGCATCGGCTATCCGCTGCTATTGCCAAAGTTACACAGTTAGCCAAGTTAGTTACTGCTATCAGGAACCTTATAAAAGGTTATCACGATGGGGAACCACATTACAATCGCTTACTGAGACGCGAAACCTGTCGGTGGAGAACCGCAAGATCTGGAACATGGATTAGAGCGTACACTCTTGCCTCTGGCGTTCGTCACATTTGAATCACCAGGGAACTCATTCGCCTGATTCCATTACCAGTTTCTTCACAGCACTCCTTCCATAGAGGAGGTAGAAGGAAACAGAAACAGGATGGCAAATCTGTCGAAGAGTCTCGAGACTTGACAATATGTTTGTTTGGCTTCATGGGAGGAGTAGCGTAGGACTCTCAGTATGGGGTATAAGAACGCCAAAAGAACTCCATCTCGTTTATCATGTCCGAGACTATTCGCATCCCTCGATTTTAAACCATCCAGTATGGTCGTGGGATATTTCTCCTACCTTAGGTTAATAAGTCTCCGATTAAAGAACGGGGTTTGAGATTAGCGTAGGAATAAATCTCAAATTTTAAAAGTCATTTGTCATTTTCATAATTATTCAAACCTGAGTTTTAAGGTCCATTTTCCTCTTCAACTGCAAGCCTTAAATGAAAGCCTGAAGCTTAAGATTAAAGCTTGAATCTCAAGCTTAATATGGGCCAGTAACTAAGGACATCTCATATATTGACAGCTGAATTTTAAGTCAATCTTTAGACTTATTCTTAATAAAGAACGTTACTTTGTAAATTTAGGGAAAATACAAATTACTTGTGATATAAATCATTCTACATTTCAAGTTTAAAAGTCTATTACGTTTTATTAAATGAAACCAGACGGGTAAAAAGACATAGAAATATACCAAAGTGTTTTATGTATATAAGAACTTTGATTGTAATCTAACAGTTTTTTTAGTGATAGATAGTTAGGCAAATTGAACATTCGCAAATGCGAAATGTTTTTTTAAAAAGATTTAGACCTGATGTATTATAATCTGTAAAAATAGCATTTTTTAAAATGGTGGAAAGTCTATTAGTAAGTATTCATTATTTGTTAATAGTTATCTGCATCCAGGAGTCTATAAAACCAGGCCAGAAGGGATTTTTATTCATTAATACTGTTGTGCGAGTTTTAATGCAATATTTTAATGATTTGGTGCATTGTAAGCTAAGACTCAATAGTCGTTAGACAATTAGGCTTTGTAATTTTAAAAAGCAATGTTTAAAGTTTAATAAATTTTTCCAATATGTCATTTTTATATTTACCTCCGCCACCAATCTTGGAAGGAGGTTAAGTTTGTTTGTGAACAGCTTCCTGTCCACAATTTTAATCGTAGAGTAACGAAAATTGCAGGGATTAACTGTTATGTAATTGGCTGGAAATTATTAAATTTTGAAAGGTCAAGGTCAAGGTTACGGTTAAGGAAAATTTCCAATTCATGTAATCAGCCATAAGTTTGGACATCGTTGCCACAGAGACTTCAAACTTGGTTCATATTTGAGTGTATTGAAATCAATGCCAATTAATACATGTTAAGGTCTAAGGTCGAGGTCGAGAAATAAGGTGCCGCGGCAGAGGTCTGCACTTTACCGAATGCTCCTCTTGTTTTAAAAGCAACACTAAAAGTTAAATAAATTTTTATACATGTTTTTATATATTTGTACGTATAATTTAATTTTGTACGTTAGCAAAACTGTCATGTAAACTGAAGTAAATTTGTTCACATATAAAATGTATTTGCCGATTCACTTATGGTTAATATTAGTGATTTTCTGGATTTTTTATATATATTTTTAAATCCAGGTTTAGGTGACACCAGTGTACTTATTTTATATCAGTAATAAATCAAAATTGCAATTGATTATATTTGATTTTCAATTTGCAGGTGATGCACAAGGCAGGATGAGTCGAGGACGTCGCCAATGTAGGCGACCTGTAATAAGTCTCCGTTGGGAGAAGGGTCTGTTTCTCTCTTTGAGCCTCAGCCTTCGGCTCCCCCAGCGAGATAGCGTACTCCCTGTTCTAACAGTTTCTACAGCCATATAAAGGTTTGTCTCGGTTAATAGGTCTAGAAAATAACTCGCTGGATCATTTATATTATTTGATAATTTGTGATATTTCCTCAATCTTAGAGTACAGAAGTCCTAACTTAAGAACAAATAGATTCCAAGAATCTGTCTTATATGTCGATTGTTAAATTTTATTGTAGAATGAGCTTAGCTTAACTCGCATGCCTACAACGTTTAGCTTCAAAGGTCGAGAAATAGATTTTTAATTTCAAATAAAAAATGTTATGTTCATAGCTCTGTCTATCACCAGCGTAATTCAAAAAGTTACATGTGAATTTTTATGAAAATTACGGGATATTTCAGAAATGGGCTGACTTAGAAGTAGTTAGAATTTGGCTGTGATCGTCCCCGCGTTTATACCTCTGCCAATGAAGTTGGGAGGAGGTTATGTTTTTGTCCCTTTTTGTCCGTTTGTCTGTGAACAACTTTTACGGATTCATTTTTATATCGAGACGTTGAATTGATCTAATTTTGAAAGTCCTAGGTCAAAGGTCAAGGTCAGCTGAATTAACCCTAACCTCAACCCCAGGTTCACATATGGTTTTCACACAGACTTCAAATACGCCTACGGTCTAAATTGATTCTTGGAAAGGCAAGCTGTTTTCGAGAAATAAGCTACCGTGGCGGAGGTCTGCACCCTGAGTGCTTTTCTAGTGTTATCATAGAGTAGATTCATTCACAGGCAATATATGAGAAAGGGGAAGGTTGGTCCTATGTAGACTTCAGCTTATTCCAATTGATGTTTACCAATAGATCATTAGAAGTTCTCTCGTTGCTCTTCACCACCCTAGACTGATAGGGTTGCACAGATACCATCTGTTGGGTTCTACTTGCTGAGGGTCATCATGGGATTTAAAACTTAGATTAACTGTGGGCGCTAATTTATCTTGACTTTAACGAAAGAGGAAGCCAATTCACTCTTAAAGTATTTTATTTTTCTTTCCTTTCCTCACTGGGCTAATTTTCCCTGTTGGTGCCCCCGGGCTTATAGCATCCTGCTTTTTCCTACTAGGGTTGTAGCTAATAATAATAATCTCCGTTGTGAATTAGTGTTCAAACTTATAGATCATGTAGTTGTGAACTACTCATTATCGTCAAGTTTACTTAATTTTATTTATTTAAATTTTTTTTTTTTTTGCTTTGTCTCCAGACATCTTGATGTTTTTTTATGTTTCTTTTCCTTATAAGAGCTTTTCTTCATCAGCATAATTGATGTAGAACAAAACGGAAATTGAATTGAGAACCCTAAAATTGCACGAGTTAGGCAGGCACCCTGAGGAGAACTGAACTTAATAATGATTGGACAGTATTTAGGCCGATTTAGTGTTATTCAATGTAATACATTTGCCATACGATATAAGTCTTGCAGTTTATTATATAAGTTATTAATACATACATATACCAAGGCACTTCCCCCAATTTGGGGGGGTAGCCGACATCAAACAAATGAAACATAAAAGGGGACCTCTCCTCTCTACGTTCCTCCCAGCCTGACAAGGGACTCAACCGAGTTCGGCTGGTACTGCTAGGGTGCCACAGCCCACCCTCCCACATTATCCACCACAGGTGAAGCTTCATGATGCTGAATCCCCTACTGCTGCTACCTCCGTGGTCATCTAAGGCACCGGAGGAAGCAGCAGTTCCTACCGGAACTGTCACAATCGCTCGCCATTCATTCCTATTTCTAGCACGCTCTCTTGCCTCTCTCACATTTATTAATACTTGTAATATATTAAGATATATTTTATGATTTAAAAACTGACATAGGTTTTTGTGTTTAGAAAAGCTATACTGTATAAATGTACATGAATAATATGCAGAATATCATTGGTTTATTTAAAACTTCTATTCCAAAGTTTCATTTTAACCAGAGTAATTTTATTTGTAATATACAAAAGATATAAACTTATGGGTTTGAATCTGAAGAACTAATCTTGTCGGTCATTTTGAGAGAGAAGAATAATGTACTAATGTATGGAATAATCAAAACTATTTTATAAGATTCTATGGTTTTATATAGGGAAGAAGGGCTGAACTTAGTGGCCTATTCATAGTAAACACTAGAAAGATTTGAACTACTTATTTAAGTACGGCCGTACTTATTTGAATTGTTACTTAACGAAGCAAGCTGTTCTTCCTCCTATCAGACCAATGATGAATATTTTTAATACTTTATTACAAAAATCTTAAAACAAAGGTAGAGACCATTTGATAACTTTTCTCTTTTATTGCAGATAATCTTCCTTCAGTAATTGGTGCGATAGAGAGAATCTTTAGCAAGAAGAATTCAAGAAGGCTTTGCAAGTGCCCAAATGCAATATAGTGCAGTTGGAGTTTTACGAAGACCCTGATGGGCTCCAGGAGTCTTACGAAGCCCCAAGTCAACTCGGTCTTACAAAGCCGCCAATGGATGCCAGGAGTGTTACAAAGTCCCCAATGGACTTAAGGAGTCTTCCAAAGCTCTCGGCCAACTCCAAGTGTCTTCAGAATCCCCCAGTGGACTCCAGGAGTGTTAACGAAGCTCTCTGTCTACTCCAAGAGTCATTAAAAAGCCATCAAAAGTTGCAAAACAGATGGAAAATCATGACTCGCCTCACCAATGCCAAAACAAAAACTGTATTTTGTCGCTCGGGTAGATTGTATAAAAAATGTCGGCACCAAAGGTATTGGGTTTTATCACAAGCTTTAATTCATTTTAATTTATTTATTTAATCTTTTTAATCCATTCTTATTCACATTTAGATATAATATGAATGTGTGTGATTTATAGTTGTTCCGTAACTGGAATACAAATCACGCTCTTTAATAGGGGTATTACTTTCGGCGTAGCTGAAATGACGAGCCATTAAAATTTAACAATGGTTTACTACCCACACCGCTAGTTAGGTAGGGGAGGGTAGCTTGCTAACCCCACCCCCCCTCACACACGCCTGTGCTTGAACTCGCTTTGCTCTTGGCTCGGATGGTAGTCGGACGTGTCCGCTTTCATCCTCGCCGCTCATTGGCAGCCATTAATGCTTTTTTTTTTTTGCTTTCTCTTTTTGACAGGTTTGTGTGTGAAATTGGCCTCTGCTATTATGTGCACCTGCCCTGGATTACCCTACCGCCCCTGCGGAACATTCATGTTGGCGGTCGAGACAGACCCTCACACCGTTTGCCCTTACTGTAGAAGTCAACGGTATGATAGTGATAATAGTGTAGTGAGTGCAGGGAGTGGTCTACCTCCCAGTGGGAGAGGTTCTCACGGCGACGTAAGAAGTCCAGACGGGATATTTCTCCTTCAAAGGTTTCTTTGAAAGGAGAAAAACCCAAGGACTCTTCTTCTGTTGCTCAAACCTTCTCCGAAGCTCCCAGTCGGTCGGTCTCTTTCGAGAGACTGTCGAGTGGTAGTGTAGACTGTTGTACTGTTTTCCAAGCTTGGGCTTCGAGAGATGGCGTTGCCTCCCCTAGCAAGGCAGCTCCACCTCTCCCCCTGGGGGAGGATGTGTCACTAATCCATCTTTTATAGCTTTGGTCTTCCTTGGGGCGTGAGGGTTCGCCCTCCAAGGAAGCCTTACTTGACTACATCCAATTGGGTGCTGCTGTCCAGCAATCGCCGACTCCGGCAGAGGTTGATCCTCTGTCGATTGTCGACGTTGTGGTGTCAGAGGTATCCAATGCGGTATCTCCTAATACCTCTGCCTCTTCAAATCCCGCAGTAGCTGAAGGCTTAGTTTCTCCCGTTCCTGTTCAACCAACAAGGGAGAAACTAAGTCCAACAGTCTCTCCTGCTAGTGTTTCTTTCCCTCCGCGCTGAGAAGTCTTCCCAAGCAGGGGTGGGAAAGAACTTGCCACCTTCTATGTTGGAGTCCTACATCCTTCCCAGGAAGGAGTCAAAGGACTCGAAGACTTTACCAAAGTCTTCTACAAGACACAGGACAGAGCCAACTTGCCACTCGGAGAACGTCCGCGACTCTCCCCAAGAGGAGCCTTTGGGGACAGAAGACTTCGCTGCAAGACCAACGTCAGGAGGAGAACAGCAAGAGTCAGAGCATGCGTTTTGGCAAGTTCTGACTCTAATGAGGGCTTTCAATGGGTTTGCCGACCCAGAGATCCCTCCTCGAGAGGGCAAGGACACGGTCTTGGACCGCGTATTTGGCACTCAAAAACCTTCCTAGGCCAGTGCTGCTCTGCCCTGGTCTCAGGGGGTTAAGAGTACCAGGGACAAGATCGCTGTACAGCTCTCCGAGTTGTCCTCCTCCAACCGTTCCAGTGCTGGCAACAAGCTTCTCCCACCTCCTCACGTACAGCAGAAGAGGTACTTTGAGATCCTTAAGGAGCCTTGTTTAGCTCTTCCTCTCCACCATTCATTGGAAGAGCTTACCAGGGGAGTCCCTCTTGAGAGAGACTCCAACTGGCAGGTCTCGATCTCGGTAACCGAGATCCTTAACCAGGAGAAGGTTGCGAAGTGTGCTATGCAAGCCACGTTGACATCTGGTTAGGGACCTCAGGTATCCTGATACGCTCTGAGGATTTCTCCAAAGAACGTACCAGGAAATCTCAGGCACTCGCACGATCGAGTTTCTGGCCCAGCAAGTCTCGAACTTGTGGGCAAACACCATCCTGAAATGTCGGGATGCGGTGGCTGAGAAATTCCATCAGAAGGTCCCTAGCACCAAGATCAATAGGCTCAAGCATTCTTCCTTAGAAGGAACGATCCAGTTTGAGCCTAAGGACGTGGAACAGGCCGCTGAGAGGTGGAGGAAGTCTCACCAAGACTCCCTCCTTCATAGGGCTTTGACATTTAAGCCCTATAAGCCTCCAGCACCCCAGCAGTTCCATCCGACCAAGACCGCAAAACCAACGGCAGCAGCGAAGACAGTGGTGTCTAAGCCCTTTCCTGTCAAGGATAGGAAAGGCAAAAAGTCTTCCAGAGGAGGTAAGAATCCTTGAGGGAGCAGCCGAGGCCGCAAACGCTAGGATTGGCAGTCCCCCTGCATGTCCACCAGTGGGGGGATGCCTACAAAGTTGCGCAGACAGGTGGCAGCAACTCGGGGCCGATTTCTGGACGATTTCCGTAATCAGTCAGGGATATCGCATCCCGTTCATAACATCTCTACCTCCCCTGACAACGAATCCAGTGTCATTGAGCTCCCTTGCCATGGGATCAGCAAAGGGGCAAGCCCTTCGGGTAGAAGTCCAGACCCTGTTGAAGAAGGGCGTTCTCCAAGAGGTCCTCGACGGGTCTCCAGGCTTCTTCACAAGACTCTTTCTTGTAAAGAAGGCGTCTGGAGGCTGGAGACCAGTCATCGACCTCTCAGCCCTGAACAAGTTTGTCAAACAAACTCCGTTCATCATGGAGACGGCAGACACGGTCAGACTAGCAGTGAGACCGCAAGACTTCCTGTGTACACTGGATCTAAAGGACGCGTACTTCCAGATCCCAGTCCATCCGTCTTCAAGGAAGTACTTAAGATTCAGCCTAGACAACAAGATCTACCAGTTCAAGGTGCTGTGCTTCGGTCTCTCCACAGCACCACAGGTTTTCACCAGTGTTTTCACCCTAATATCTTCGTGGGCACACAGGATTGGCATCCGTCTCCTCCGTTATCTCGTTATCTGTAGGTTCTTTTGAACGTGTTATCAAGTCTGGGATGTTGGTCATTTCAAGAATTCTTGTCTCAATCCAATTCAATCAGTTTATTTAGGAATGAGAATTGCCTGGGTTTCTTTCCATGACTTTCTGTGGGAGAGAAGAATTCAGAACTTTCTACTTATGATCAAAAAGCTTTCAAGAAATTCCCCCACCATAAGTAGATAAGTGTTCCCAGAAATGTCTTCTTACATACATCCATATACCAAGGCACTTCCCCCAATTTTGGGGGGTAGCCGACATCAAACAAATGAAACAAAAGGGGACATCTACTCTCTACGTTCCTCCCACCCTGACAAGGGACTCAACCGAATTCGACTGGTACTGCTAGGGTGGCACAGCCCCCTACCCTCCCACATTATCCACCACAGATGAAGCTTCATAATGCTGAATCCCCTACTGCTGCTATCTATGTCTTCTAAGGAGAAGTAAATTCCTATTTGCTCAACTCAGAATACTGCCCATTCAATTTCATCTTAAACAGGACGGGACAGATCTTATAGAGCCAAAATCAGTTCCTATCATTCTGTCCATCAAAAATCAATTGCATCTTCTAGATTCGAGGGATTTTCTTCAGAATCTACTTCAGTGAGGAAGTCCTAAGTTTCTGAATCTGTTAAAATTGGGAGCTACTCTGGAGATGGATCATCTATCGGTAATTGCTCGATTGTAGAGTTGCAAACGCTCAAAAATTGCTTAGTTACTTTGTGTTCAAGGCACCAGTTCTGTCTGGTTTTCTAGTGAAAGTAAACGTCATTGCTACACACTCTTGACGACATGACGCCTTTGGCAACAAACAGTATTGAGAAATGGGGCCACAAGGTCAAGAAATATTTCCCCAAACTAGAACTTTTGTTTTGAACAAGAGATGGACAATTTTCCCTCGTTTCATTCTGGGAAATTGATGTCTTAGTGGAATTATTAACCGAATGCTTTTCTTGTTCTAAGGGGTGTGTCTGCTTGAGGAGAGTTAAAGTTTATCAGTGGTCGACAAGTTTGCAATTTCAATAAAGTTTCCCTTGTAAGATTTTCAAGATTGAGTGTTTTCACCTTATCAAGTCTGGGGATGTGAATGCAAGTATTGTTCTTATAGAGCCAGTTTGTCCCCTGTCAGAGTTTTACATATCTGGGACTCGTTTAGTAAGGAAACCATTTCTGTTACTCAATTGGAAACCCTCTCAGACAATAGAATTTCCACATGGGATTTTTTCAAAATGTTTTTCCATTATAGCAGCTAGAAAGACTTGTCTTAACATCAACGGCTTACTGTACATGTTTTTCTTAGTTTAAAAGTAGAAAGATTTAAAGTATTGAAATCAGTTTTAAGAAATTTTTATAGGTTATAAAGAGAGGTTTTTCTTTAGTCAAATTATGGTTGCATTTATTTTGACTTCAGTTTTGCAATAGATTTTGTTACTAACTGTGATCAGATGTTGCAAGGTCCTTTATTATTGAAAAAAACTTCTTCCAAATCCAATCCCATTAAATCAGGATGTTGTACTAAGGTATTGAGCTGTTGGTTTGATCCTCTGGATAAAGTTTCCTCAGTGTCTCGTGAAATTGTTTTGTTTAAGATACAGATAGAAGAATGAGCAAGTCCTTTCTCTACTTTCTCTACAAGCTTGTCCCCATTTGGGGATACTATAATGGTTCCTCCATACACTCTTCTTCCATTTCTTTCTGTCCAGTGCATCTTCCTTGCTCAGTCCCAACTCCCTCATGTCTCTCTCCACACTGTTAATCCATCGCAGTTTTGGTCTACCTAAACTTCTCCCACATTATAGTCCCGCATCCATCATATTATCTTCCTTATTGGATAGTTTTCCTCTTGTTTCTATGTCTCTACCATTACATACATGTTTAATTAAGATTCTAGTATTGATACTAGAGTCTATTGCTAGAGAGAAAAAGTCTGTTGAGTGAAGAGGTTATCCCATAATCTTCTCATTCCTCCCTTGAACGTAGTTTTGAGGAATAACCTTTGAAAACTTTCATTCCAGTTAGAGCATTGAAACTCAAACCAATAAGGTCAAGATATCAAAGGTCCTTTCAATATTCTCTTTTGTATCATATTTAAACTTGCAAAGATCTATTTTTGAAAATGCTCCCCTATTTTAACCTTTAGAAGGCTTACATACAGTAGTAGTGTAAGTCATGGTTAACATTTTGATGAAAGTTTTCTATCAGAATCAAGTGAGAAATCTCATTTTAGAAGATCAGCTGCTACCTATAGTTTAACCACAGATTCATACTCAACAGTAGTTTTCAATACAGCAGAGTGGTATTAGCCATCTGTATTTACTAATCGATAAGCCTCTGTACCATGGTCTTCCACTGTCTTGAGTTAGAGTTCTCTTGCTCTATTTTGACCCCTTTGGAAGCGTAAACGTTGTAGAGGTCTATTAAGGAAAGAACTGCTAGTGATTTGAGCTCTCTGGGAAGCTTTTTAAATGTTATATATATATACTGTCTGAGCAAATATCTGGCTGTGATTTTAACCTTCTGGAAATATACACATCCTGTGCAAATTAATTTTTATTAGAATATATGAACAAAGTTATTTCCTTGATTGATTTGCTTATAGATCAGTAAGTGCAAACTGCTTATTATGAAATGTTTCACCAGATATTTTATATATTAAATTGTGTTTATCATAATTTGTACAAATTTGATTTTATTTAACTGGAGAGGATAATGTATGTAGACAGGAATTGAATATTTAATTGGAGATTTTAAAAACAATGTAGATCAAAATTAAAAAGAATTTCATATTTGTAAAGTAAAAGTTCTTTTAAACAAGTAATTTTTTATCAAATCTTGTCTTTGGACAACTAAGCCAGTGAGGAATTAATATCTTGAGTCTTGGACAACTAAGTCAGTGAGATATAGCAGAGATAGACAAGTCCAGAAAGGTTGTCCATTTGAACCAAATTTTTAGATATTAAATTTGTCACTTTCATCAAATTGAAAAAAATATAGTATTTTCTAAATAATTTTTCATTTTGATGTAAAATCTTTGGTTTACAACCACTCATTTATCTTAATATTCATAATTTTCATTGAAATAATTTCTTGTGTCTTGAGTAACTAATTTATTATATTGTTGCAAGAAATCAAATTATATATTCTGAAAATATGATGTTGCATTAATTTTTAATTTCACAAAACTGTAATTTGAAATTATAATTTAATATGATTTTCCATTATTAAAGTATTAGATATTAATGGTTTTATGTTCATAAAAATGTATTTTTGTAACATTTAAATATTCCTGGATTGTGATGAATATACCATATCATTTTGAGGAGGACTGTCGTCATTTTGGTCGAGTCTTGATCACTAGTAAGTGGTTTAACTTCTCTTAAGGCGTTTTATAAATACACTACTGTATAATACAACAGCTGTATAGATGTGAGAGGTCCTGTATTACTGATATGAACCTATACATCTCCTGCTTATTCTCTTTAAGCCATAACAATGTTTCCGACATTGTTACAAATTAAAGAAAAACAGAAGGAAATGTCTAGTTTGATATATCAGTAATACAGTACCTCTCAAGGCTATACAGCTGTTGTATTATACAGTAGTGCATTTCTCAAACGACTTGGGGAATTGAATTCACTTACAAGTGTCCAACAATCGACCTAAATGACGACAGTACTCCTCAAAATGATGTGGTATATTTAAAACAATACAGGAACATTTAAACTCGAATTACAAAATACATTTTGTATGAACTTAAACAATGATTCATTTAAGATATATTTTGGGTTAATATTTTATGCCTTTTACTTGCATAATAATGCATCATGATGTATGGAAAATATTACTATGTAAGAATATGTAATCAAAACAAGGACTAATAAAATACATATGTTAAAGATATACTTTTATTTAATCAAAGTACATAAATAAAAAAATATATTTTTTTAAATTTTATTTTTACATATACGTTAGTGTCCCCCCCAAAATAGGGGCTGACCTCACGGAACTGCATTGCAGGCACTTGGCGACCTTCCCTTGGTGCCCTGCAGGTCAGAGAATCCGTATAGTAGGCAGACGATGCCAGAGGTACTACCGAGACTATTGTGTCGTGTGCCTTTTATCTGAATGGGAAATTGAGTACCTGGCAACTGTCTTGGTTAATGGGAGAATTGCCACTAAGAGGTCTTCCATTTTTGGTTAAAGTGAAATTGGTTTTCTCAAAGTTAGTAAGAAGTTTATTATAACTTGAGATGAAACTGCCATATTTTATCCTTTATATAAAGTTCTTAGATTTAATTCTTAAAGGTGATTTAAAATGTCATAATTAAAGAGGTCATCTTGAACCAGAATTAGTTGGGAAAATTATAAAGTCATTATAAAGTCACATTTATAGTTTGGTTAACCGACTGATTTTCAAAAGTTCCATTTAATAAACTCAGGCAAAATTGCTTTATAGAATCATGACAATATATTAAATTTATATTCTTTACCCGTTCAAAGCCAAACACTATCTTTAACAAAGCAATTTCATATTCCTTTTAAAAAAAATCAAACAATTCCATTTTACATCACGGTCAGATGGAATACTGTCGGCAGAAAGTATGTTTACACAAGATGAGTATCCGTGTACCTATACCATGTGACTGGAAGGTGTACTCTCTATAAGACACTTGGGGTGTCATTTCAGTTTTGTTGTATATTCTAATTTCTGTAATGCAATATCATAGAAAATAAGTCCAGTTTAAGAATATAGAATATTAAAAAAAGCATTAGAATTGGCCATAAGTTGCACATTCCTTTCATATAAAAAATAATTGTATAAATAATAAATTCCAATTAAAATTTAATTCACCAAACTAAGATTGTATTACAAATGTGACCTCAAACTTCAAACACATTTTTTCCATGTATTTACAAATAAATATTTTGATTACAAAGAAATTATTTATTTCAGTACTTTTCATGAAATGGACCTGTTTCATTCCTCCTGAATATGAAATACTTAGTGTTTGCTTAGTCAAACGATTGAATAGTAAAATGAAGAATTTATTCAATTGAATTACACAATAGTTAACCTGAATTCTACATTATTCATATCATAGCATCAGAAGAATAATGAAAAACTGAAAAATGTAAATGAATCTTCATTAATGATCAGATGTTTATAATTTACTTAAATGTGACGAGTAGCCAACGAACGCACGAGTCTTCGTTTCGAGCACATTTTATTAAACCAGGTTTCGAAAACTTCCGAGAAAGCAGCAAGACCAAACAAACGTCCGATAAACACCGTTTACACGCGATGCTTCTCTGATGGGCGAAAGACTTTGGAAAAGGGGGTGACATCCGTCCGGGGTACTGCCCCGACGTCCGCTAAACTCACCCCAGCGAGACGCCGGATCGAACTAGCGTTGCATTCCCCCGAACAGACGAAATAGCACAGGCAGCGTGCTCGCCCAGGCAAGGCTACGAGAGACGTGTCTATGGTACTAAGGTAACCTTAAATACCATAAGACACCAGTCGGATACCTTCCTGGGCGGGCAAATTACTGCCTGACCTTTACGTAATACCAAACTATCTGTACATAATATAGTTATTTCCTGCTTGTTCTGTTAACCAAAAGGCGAGATTTATTTATAATGTCCCTTTCCAATTATGCGGTTTTAACAAATGGCCGCCTGAAATCTCTGGTTGTCCTTGATATTGTATCGGTTTGGATATCTTCACAATGATCTTCATTTCAACTGGCTGACACAGCGGCAAATTCCAAACAAGGAGGAGGACAAATTTCAAGACAAAATCCTCTATCTGTGCGAGTAAACTTTCCAGGAATGAAGCAAATCATCTCTTTATTTCTACAATATTCATCAAACTTCATTAAACAGACAACATATTAGGAATAGTGCAAAAGGAACAGCAACCAATTTGGACGAGGATATAAACCAGAGGATGATAAAGTCCCACGAACACGACTAATCAATTGGTAATAATTGTGCCAAGACTCAATAACAGATTTCTATTCAGGCTCTCAATAAGGTAATATCCTAAGTCCTTTTCTAAGTCATCTCCAAGTCATTTGTATTCATGAGGAAATGCCAAAGTCCCTGTCTCCACTAGCAGATGAAATAGGCAGAGATCATCCAAATCAATTTGATGTCAACATTGTAGAAGCAACGAGAATATAACACGTTTGAAAAATTCTTTACTCCTATCTTGGTGTAAGAACAAGCTTCAGTCTTGCACCAATGAGATCTGGATTTAGGAGTTTGGGCCAAATTGCACCAGGGTAAAATGGGGAAATATAAAATGTAGAGAACAAACAAAGGAGGATCAATCAATATGCGATATATGGTTTTATTCAACAAGTAAGACAACTTCAGTGTGCCCCAGATCTAGCACACACAAAGGTGTAGGGGTATTGGGCAACGAACCTCCAACCAGACTCGCTAGAAACAGACCAAGATTGTGAGGACAACTGTAGGCAAATCCAAAGGAAAATGATGGGAACGTGTCACTTAATAAAAAGCTTGACGTCTTCACAAAACAATTTGACAGATGATTACTCAAAAAGACTCTAAGGAAGCAAGCTACTATACGCAGTAGGACGTCCTTCTAAAACCTCATCCAATCAAAGCTCATATGACATTAGAAAGGATTTCGATTAGCAAATAACTATAAACAGTACTTCCCCAAATGAGACAGAGCAATAAGTTTATTTTGTTAAATGTAAAGAGCAGAAAAAAAAGGTATCAATGGTGTATGATTCACCAATGCCAACTGAAATAGTTGATCAACTGATCAGAGGGGACAAGGCTCTCTCTTCTTTTCATTTTACGAGAAACAGAATGGCCGCACATAAATACACAGCTGGTAGCAAGGGAACAGAATAATGGCAGAGTCTTTTATCGAGAAGACAGAAGGACCTTGAATTAACGATACAACGAATAGCATTTTCAGGGAACAAAAAATTACTATCATACTCAAGCAGTAGAAATTGAATAACTTATCCAGGGAACATGAAATGAATAGCATATTCAAAGCAAAGAAACTGAATAGATTTTTCATGCCAGGGAGTGTATGAATATAGTATGAATAAATGCATACTTTATTCAGGGCACAAACTGACAATAAAACTGAGAGAGAAAGGTCAAAGCAGATTGGATTCTCAGGCATAAAGGAATGCTAAGAACCGAAAGATCTGACTTCAAAGTTAACGTTAATTTTATAGGTTGATTAAGAGGAGTCTAAGTGTCACCCTTGACAGAACCTAATGAAGATATAGAAGATGCATGGAGAAGAAATAGGGGACCAGCTGCTCCACAGTACATCACTTCATACAAGCAAGACAATAGTTGTGTACTACAGACTTATCATGCAGAACATGCAAGGAAACAGACTCACAAGCGACAAAGGACAAAAGAAAAGCACTTGCCATAAAGCTTGAGGCCTGCACTGACCGATTTGACAAACGACAACGTCAAACGATTCAAAGCAAGCAAACTACTATGAGAAGGTAGAGACGGACAAGAATGCATTTTGAAGTACTGAATTAAAAGATGAACATAGACACGACTGGCAAAATCTAACCGAGGCCATTTACGTCAATAGGCGTAGGAGGAGATGATGATGATGGCCACCATTCTAAAACCTTGTTCACTATGAAAATAGCTTCACTGTACTCTTGCAAACAAGAGACAGTGATAGGTTCCTCTTGGCAAATGTAGAACATCAACAAAAGTTATCAATATTATCACCAACCCTACAATGGTGATCAACGTCCTGTTCACGTTTCTTTCTATTTTATGGGAAACTGGATGGCTATAGACAATTTCGCCAACCCACAACCTAATTAGAAATCACCAGAACAATGGAGAAATTATTTATCAACAATTTGAAACTGAACAAATACTATATTCATGAAAGTGAAAATAAATAGCATATTCACAGAAAACAAAGTAAACAGCATAATTTTGGAATAGCCAACATGCCTTATCCACTGCACAAACACAAAAATGTTTTTTCAAGGCACAAACACCAATCACCCCAGCTGACAAAAAAGGTTAAAGCAGACTTTATTCTCTGGTATACACAAATACCAAGAATCGAAGAACCTGACTGCAAGTAATGTAGCAGTTAACATCACAGTCAACCTTATTAACATGACTGAATAGAATGTCTTCTTCATCATTTACAAGGAAGACAAAAGTTTAACCTGTATGGAGGCAAACAGAAAGCCAAAGATCAAATTGGTTGAGAAAGAACTGGACAATCACACCTACCCAGTCTTCTTAGGTGTCACCCTTGACAGAACGCTCTCCTTTCAAGAGCACACAAACAATAGCAAACATAAAGTAGCAACTAGGAACAGCCGCCTCAGCAAATTCACCAACACCAGCTACAGAAGAACAAACCCTGAGACTCTGAGACAAAAAGCCCTGCCACTTTGTTACTCTACTGTGGAGTACTGAGCATAAGTGTGGGCCAAGATCACGCCATGCGCATAAGGTAGACCCAGAGCTCAATAAATCCTGTCGGATTATTACTGGCACCGTAAAATCAACCCCTTTACGATTTTTACATAAAATAGCCAGTATCCTACCACCCGACAAGAAATGCTAGCAAAAACTGAAAAGAATAAACAAATTAATGACCCCAAGAATACCAAGCCATTTACAAATCAAGCATAAAAATGAAAAACTGGGTAATGTTTCACTTTGATTCAACACAAGTGGAAAACACCTATGATATGCACAGAAAGCAAAACAAGTTTCTGGACCTTATCAGCAATAGAGAGATACTCTGAGGACAGTAGACGTGGTATCTTCCTTAGACTTGACAATAATCAATTCCCTTATTGCATGAAGGCACCAGACATCAAGAGACACAACTGACTCACAAATAACCCAAGATGCAAGTGACATCGGATGGAAGAGAGTTAAGCTTTGACTTCTGCTTAGAAAGAAAAAGGGGCAAATGATGAAAGCTGGAAAAATGACGCACGAAAAAGCATCCCTTCGTTGGAGCCTGGGATCAATTTTGTCCCTGATTGATGGTAGAGCAGCCAGTGAATTTAGCCTTCAAGAAGCATTGTAAATGTTGTAGAGGCTTCGCAGTTAGTGCAATAGGTGGTGTAGCGTGTAATTTCAGCCATTGTGAAGAATCCTCGCAACCTCTAGCCGACTTTAAGTACAGTAACTCTTCGTACGGGTGTCAGTGCAAAGAACTTGTGTTCCACACAAGAGTGGGGCAATGTTAACCGCACCGACACGCGGAAGGAAAGAAATCTCCCAAGTTGAGGGTTTATACAAGTACAGAAATACAAGAGATGAATATAGAAAAGTAAAAATGTCTAAACATACTTTTTAATCAACATTGGCCATTTTCCTAATGGAAACATATAGTAAATTTCTTAGCTCTGCAAGAAAGAATTTTAGTGGGGAACTTGTAAAAGCCAGAAGATAATACAAAAATCCTGAACAAGAAATAACAGTAGAAATACTGTACAGGTATTATTATAATTATGATCATCATTATTGTTATCAATAGCTGAGCTACAACCCCAGTTGGAAGAGAAGGATGCTATAAGCCCAATGGCTCCAACAGGGAAAAATAGCCCAGTGAGGATAGGAAATCCAAAGATACGGCGGAGATAAATTTCTAATTACAGTCTACAAAAATTACTCTCTAATCTCAGTTTTGATTCGCAAGACTGACCAAAACTAAGAACATGAATCACCAAAGAACTTCTACAAAGTGGATGAGACACAAAGTTTTTTTTTATCCATTGCTTCTTTGTCTCTTCTCATCAAGTTCAAATCATCACTATTTTCCGATTGATTCAGAAGTCAGATAGACCAGTGTTCTGTCTTGATATTAACTCAAATGAACTATATTCTTCTGACTTATTATTATTACTTTTATTATCACCAGTTAAGCTACAACCCTAGTTGGAAAAGCAGGATAGAATAAGCCCTATAAGGAGTCCAACAGGGAAAATAGCCCAGTGAGGAAAAGAAATAAGGAAATAAAATAGTGTGCCCGAGTGTACTCTCAAGCAAGAGAACTCTAACCCAAGACAGTGGATGGCCGTGGTACAGAAGCTCTGGCACTACAATGGTTTGACTTTGAAGTGTCCTTCTCCTAGAAGAGCTGCTTACCATAGCTAAAGAGTCTCTTCTACCCTTACCAAGTGGAAAGTAGCCACTGAACAATTACAGTGCAGTAGTTAACCCTTTGAGTGAATAAGAATTTTCCAGTGTATTGTAGGCAAAGGAAAATGAGCTGAAGCCGCAAAGGGATCCAATGTAGTACTATCTGACCAGTCAAAGGACCCAATAATTCTCTAGCAGTCATTGCTTCTATCTCCTCTAAATTAGCCGTCTTACTACTCCTATTTTACCGCATTCTATTCTAATTAGTTTCAAAGATAATTCTTGTGCAAGTCCTACATAGAGTGCAGTGTAGCAATATGATGACATATCTTGATAAACTATTTTATAATCATAATATGATAGACATCTGTCATGCCAGCTCACTCTTTGGAGGCTTATAACTTGTATGATAAAATGACAGAATGTAAACTGACTGACAGTGACCAAATAAAAAGAAACCTTATTATGAACTTATCAATTTCTTATCTACCTCAATCTGATAAGAAAACTGAGTTCTTTTCCAACTCCTGTTTAAAAAAATTTTGAGTTTTAAGAACATAAGATTCTTGTTTGATAATTATTTTGTTATAGATTTCTGTTCTATATCAACCTCTTGTGTTCTAATTGTTCATGGCTTGAGAACAAAAGAAACAGCTTGAACATCATTAGCATAATGTACGATTTCCAAAGTACATCATGTTTTATCCTTTGGCAGAACGACGGAACAATTCGATTTCCCAAAGCACCAGACTCTGTTTTCCAATCTTAGTAAACTTGACAACACAAAACTCTCCATTGATGACTACCAGATAAAAAAGAAATATTGAAGAATACTGTATATTCTCTCCACATTACAAGTAGATTTACAAGAACATAAAAACTCTATGACTGAAGCAGACTACTTAAAAATCAAAACTTCCTGGGAACATATTCAAGAAGAAACACAACCTGGCTTTAGAAAAGCCCTCAAACTACACATTAGCAACATATAAAATCCTTCCTCATCTATAGAAAGACTTCAATACACGACACAGACATCGTCATATTGAACCTCAACGCTTCTTCCCAAGACTATAACTTCTGCTTCGCTTAATCGAACGAAAACCAACGAGTCTACTCAGAATCAGCACGACCATTCACTTCGCCTTTCGATACAGATTAGCATGGAATCAAAATATTCGTACAGATAACTTCATATTACAAAAGGTTGTCGCATCAACTCAAGATGAACTGATGCAACAGAGATGCTTGTTCACTTTCCCTCACTCGATCGCCCACAGAGGAACAACGCATGCGATGTATCGGACATGTATAGGGTGATGCCGGTCTTCTCTCTCGGAAGTTTTCAGAAACCTAAATGTAATGAAAAATGTGCAAAACTCTTCCATGTCCTTCGTGGGACAAGTCGCAATCGTAAATTGAAAATGTCTGAGGATTAACAAATTTTAATTCACATTCTTTGCGGTTTTTCATTGCTTCAGATGTAATGGTATAATTTAATTGAATTAGTTAATTATTCTGTTTTCACCTGAAAGTGATTCTACATTCCAAAATTCTTACGTTTAATCAGGCGTACACCAAGTGTTTATATTCAAATTTAATAAACAGATATTTCTAATAAAAAGTAGACAAATATTCAATTGTAATCAATCTATTCAATTATAAATAGACAGACAATTGCCTGACAAATAAAGTCACATTTGAAACACATTATTATTCTGGTAAATCTCTTAATAGCAGAATATATAAAATTTATCCAAGTATTTCAATACTAAAAGCAATGTGGAAAACCCACAGCCAATTCTTTTGCTTTTAGAAGACTATGTTCATAAAACCTGGACTTAGAATCTACTTTACACATCACTACAGGAATTAGAATATACGGTAAAACTGAAATCATCTATAGACGATATCTGATAAGGAAGACACCTTCTGTCCCATGATAAAGGACACAAATACTGTACTTGCGTTTTTATCATACTTTTCACGTATCGTATTTCTTCAGACCATTATTATGTAACTTTGGAATTAATGACTTTTTTTCATTAAAAGGAATACTAATTAGCATTGTTATAGATGGTCTTTGATCGATGAATGTCTACAAAATATAAATAAACTTATTTAACAAGTCATAATTTCATAAAAACAACTTTGCATTGTTATTAGTGGAATTTGAAACTCTGACAATCAGTCAAATTACAATTGTGACTCAAGATTTTCCTCAAATCCTTTTAAGTTTTAGATTACCTTTATTTCAGGGACATTCAAAAAGACACCTTTTAGAATTATATATCTACGTAAGCTTTATATAAAGGATAGAAACTTCAACAGCTTAATCTCAAGCTATAACTTAACTTTCTTACCTAAATCGAGACAACCAATTTCAGTTAATATTAACCAAATGGAAGACGACATAGCGAATAAATTCTCCCAATAACCAAAACAGTTATCAGATAATTAATTCTCAAATTCAGAGATAAAAGACACATACCACAATAGCAACGGGAGTAACTCCGGCACAGTCTGACGACTGCAAGGCCTCTGGCAAGCAGGGAGGGACGTCTTTAGTATTGCCTTGCGCGTTCCGTGAGATCAGCCCCTTGGGGTGCGGCCACTGGCCTTTATTTCTTTCCAAATCATCTACATCTACATCTGGAAGAGAACTCCGACTTTAGACTCGATACAATGGCAATGTCAGTTACAAAATGGTATTTCGTTTGGCATAAGACTGGAATCGTGTTATGCGGGATTAAGACATTTGACTGAATTTCAAATCTTATTAATTAGTTTTATGATTATGCTTTAGTAATGGACCTAGAAATATCATAATTCATAACATAATCTAATTAATTCATTTAAATTGTTTATCTTTCTTTTGTCTTATAAGAATTAACTACTATTGTAAACACATTTTCAGAACTTGGAATAAAAATGCAACATTGTACATCTACCTTCATACTCATTAACTAGCAAACCATTACTAATACATTTACATACAAAAACCCTAGACGTTTCTAGTCTACTGCAGGACAAAAGCCTCAGACATGTCCTTAGTCATGTCTGGGGTTTGGCCATTTCCATCGCCACGCTGGCCACTGCGGATTGGTGATGGTGGGAGACTTTAGTCTGATTGCTCACAGCAAACCAAGCTAGTATGGGTGGGCCTGAATAGTAAAACTTTGATCATGGCGATACACAAACCCTTTCACCACGTTGAGGTATCCCCACTGAGAAAAGCGTTGTACGCTATAGCTACCATCCAGTCAATATAACAATTTATTAAATGTATCTAACTTGCTTCACTAAGGCCAAACTGGAATATAGCTTTCTTTGCTAACTTGTAGGAGAACCATAATAAAAATCTTTGCATCATCTTAATGAGTTTAACGTATAAAGAATAAAGTCTATATTCTTCAGGGTCTTTTTAGTCCCGCTACTTTCATATCCACCGATTTTCTTTAGTTACCGTTCCTAGTTCTTTCCCTTTGTTGATATGTCCATAAGAAATAATTCTCAGTTTTAGAATGTTGAAACCCAGTCTTATACCAAAAGAAATGACAGATTTTAAACATTACAAACTGACTTCAACATAAAAGTTCTCTTTAACAATAATCAAGTTAAGTCACAAAAACCTTTTGATACAAAACTCGCACTGCAGCAATGAGCAAAATCCTATACAGTACAGCCTTATAAACATAGTAATATTCACAATAATAAAATAGTTTTAAAATACTAATTCTTAGAAAATGATTTGTATTTTTCCTAGCAATATAAACCAGAGTTATTTATAGGTGTTTAATCAGTTGTTGCTTTTCCAAGAACAGAATTTTAGGGACTTGCGGGGTGGATGAGGCTTATGGCATCCTGTTTTTCCAACCGGGATTGTAACTTAGCTAGTAATAATAATAATAAGACGACAAACAAGGCAGCCTGTCGCTACTTGTGCCTGGTGTAAGAGTGGCTACATCTAGATCAACTGGGTTCGGATCTGTTCTTGTATGAACATAAAACTTACTTTGTTTTGAGAAAGCTAGAGGAGGAGATTTTGATTTCATCTGGCGCATCAAAGGCCACTCAGCGCTGTATAATGCAAATTTTTGGGCTCAGGCAATGTCGTCCTGATGGAAGTTCCTTTAAGGTAGCTTCCTAGGGTATATTTGACTACGGTGATATTCCCAGAGAATTTTACCTTTAGGTATCCAGAATTCTAACTCCTGGAGCGAATATCCCTAAATAAATGTTAATGGGATATCGCATAATATCAGAGGACGTATTCTTGACACGCCACATAGCTATCTTCACCCCGAATAGCATTAACGCTTCGAGGGGGGAAAAGCAGCGAGAAAACGAAAAACGTAAAACGAAAAACGAAAGGAGCGCCGTTATTAAGGTACCTTTCCTATCTCGTTTCAAGTGCGTACATGACGTCATCAATGGCGCGATCTTTATTCCTTATCGCGTAGCTCCATTACTCGGTGTT
This sequence comes from Palaemon carinicauda, assembly GCF_036898095.1. Taxonomy (NCBI): domain Eukaryota; kingdom Metazoa; phylum Arthropoda; class Malacostraca; order Decapoda; family Palaemonidae; genus Palaemon; species Palaemon carinicauda. The sequence continues at coordinate 19,127,000 of NC_090767.1, forward strand.
TTCCCTGTGTTTCTCTCGTGATTTTTGGATTATATTCAACCATGATGCTTTCTTCAGCCTCTGGAAAGTTGAGTATTACCTTTACTGTGTATAAATGTAAGCTCTTGTTGTTTTGGAATTAAATCAAAAGTGATATTAACGTAAACAAGAGCTGTTGCCTAACGGAGGAGTCCTGGACGCTATTGCTCGCTATGCATGAGTCCTTTAGTTAGCCAGAGCGACGTTCCCGGTCATTAAGCTTTAATAAATTTAGCTATTTAGCTTTCCTACTAGAAATTCTTTATATGATGCCGTTAGTAATTTTCAGTTTCGGCGATTTAGGTAACCGATCCTGGCTTACGCTAGGCTTAGTAGCCTAAGCGTGTGGCTTTAGTACTTTCATGCATGATATATAGATTTCCGAGTGTAATGATTTTATTGAAGCTATAGGCATAATTTATACTTGTAAAATAGTGCTAAATATTTCTCTTCCAAGATCGTATACGAGAGAGTTTCGGTGATTTAGGTAATCGATTCTCACCGCGCCTAGGCTAGTAGCCTATGGGGCTTTAGTATACTTTCGCACACCTCCCCGGTTGTTCTTTTCTCCTCTGGAGATCCAAGATCAATCCCTTTTTTCCCTCTGTGTTAAGCCTAGGCTTAACTAATGGTTTTATCTGGATAGTATTCAGGTAAAACTATACTAGGGTGGTTCTGTCCGGGTCCTGTTTCCAGAGTAACTGGTTTTGGGGCTCGGTCAGAACATCAGAGTATTCAGTCTGGGGTGTGTGACCTCCTGGCATAGAAAATGAGATTCCTTTGCTAGGTTAGGTGCAGATATAGGACGCTTAGCTTCCCTTGATCACATCCAAAGGTTTCTGTACGAGATGATTCCTCCTTCTGTGGTTTAGCAGACTAGTCCTGTTGTTATTCTTGGGCTGGAGAATGAGATTTTCCATTGCCTAGCGAAATAACAACACCAAACTTCGTTCTTGTATTAAGGGAGATGGCAAGTGCTGCCAACCTCCCTCCTTATTAGACAACCCTAGGCAAGGATGAGCTTTCTTGGCCACCGGGGTAAGTCTCATACTAGATCGAAGTTTGTTGGAACCCTTTTTCCTCCCCCCCTCTGTCCTTTGGTGATGGCCTAGCCATTACACACTCTTGGCCACCGTTCTACATCTGTAACTAATGTAGGTTAGGATGTGGGACTGGCTCAGTCTTCTGCCGGCCGGCAGAAGCCTACTCTCTGTAGAGTGAACTCCAGACCTCTCTTGGTCTACCATCCATATCTGCTGGTAGAGCCCGGCATGCTGTGGATAGATGGAAACCTGAATGTTACATTCTCCCCTTCCATATGTTCACTCTCCTGGATGGAAGGCAGTAAGGCAGTGCCGGCCTACAACCTTACATCCATGCTATTTCTCTTGTTAGTGTTGGCTGCCGGCTTAGTGGCTGGCAGCTGGGTGGGTGGAAGTTCTCTCATTCTCAAATTATCTGCCGGCCGGCACAGGTATCACCTGTCATTGCCAGCCGGCAACGACAGCACACCATAAGATCTGCCAGCTACTACGATTGTGGCCGGCAGCCGGGTGCTGACATTTTCCGTTGCCCGCCGGTATATTATTAAATGATTAACAGTAGCCAGTATTTTGCAGTATAGTATATACTGCATTAAGAAAACTACAGTATAGAGTATACTGTAACACTAAGTTTTTTCTAACATACTTTGTGTTGTCTTGTATAGCCTTTTGATGAGACCATACAGTATAAAGGAAGTGAGTTCTTTCTTTATTATAAATTAATATCCGTTATATTAAAACTTTTATACTCTGGTGTGAGTTGCACCTAACTTTCCTTGTAGGAAAGTATTCTGAGGGTTTTTCTAGAATGAGAATTAACCTTAGTTTTAATATCTTGGGAGCTTACAGCAATTAGCTGTACAGGAAATACAAGTATTTGTCTTTCCTTCTTTCCTTTCTAGCTTTACTGTCATAAGCTATGTATACTAATATTAAGATTAATCTAGTGATATGTTTTCACTTGATACTCATAGATTCTCTTCTCTTTACAGAAGGACCATCCCAAGTGCGGGAGCATGTTTTGCAACGTCCGCAGTAAGAACTTCTGCGGACATGAGTAGTGCAGGAGGCACGCACCCTGCGCAGTCTCCAAAAGTGATCTCCAGTATTGGGACCCTCAGGTATGTACTGTTTGTTCTAACCTGATTACCGAGGCATTTGACACCCCTCAGTCGGCGGATTCAAGGGATGCAGCTAGGGCAAAGTTGTGAACCTGGGTGAGGGGTTTTCAGAAGAACACTGCTGGATCCTATCTTCCAAGCGAGAAGATGAGGGCCTACCTTTTTCCTAAAGCATCTGCGGATGCGGTTATTCCCCAGCCTCATGCGGAGATCCCAACGATTCAGATTCCGGACGCCCTACAAGACATCCAATTGGACGATAGGATGTCTGAAGTGTCGGAGTACACTGAAAAAGATCTTCTGGCGGAAGATCAGGAAGAGGAGCAGACCCAGGCTCCTGAAACTGAGGAGGAGGAGATCGACGAGGTGTCGGTTTCATCGGTTCTGGCCCCAGAACCAGTTACCTCGACATCGTCTGCTATCCCAAGTGAACTGGGAAAGACTCTTTCTTCGATTGTTGAAATGATTAAACAAATGCAAAAGAAGAACGACGAGAAGGAAGCTGCGATGAAGTTAGAGATGCGCAGACTCGCAGCATCACGTGGGCCCCAGAAGAGGCTCAACGTGAAGGATCTTCCTTTGTGTTCGGATGCCAACCCTTGGAGGTATGCCGAACACATGCCAATGACAACAGGGAAGATTGTCATGTCGGAGAAGTTGGGTTCAGTCCCCTTTGAAGAAGTGGAATTTTGGCCCAACAGGGAGTCTTACCCGGACTGCTATGTCCGTCTTAGGAAGGAGCCAGCCTCAAAGGAGGAGACGGAGCCAAAAGAGGTCATAGTCTTTGACCATAGTAAAGCACAGGCTTTACTATTGAGCCCAATGAAAGAGAGGGGCTTCACTAACTCAAAAGTACCAGCTTTGTGTAAGAAGCATCCTTCCTTTGTGGCTTCTCCTACCAGAGCCTTTCCCTTTATGGAGAAGGGATATAAGGCAGCCTTGAAGGCGGTTGAGGCAGGGAAACCATGTCCCTCTTTGGAAGAGTGCAAGCCGTTGTCCCTGACCTTACCTATGGACCAAAAAGACTGGAAGGACGTCCACCTTACCTTCTCAGTCGGGAAATTGGAAGCAGATATTGCCGGACGTCAGTTCGGTGAGAACCTTCCAAAGCTGTCATTATTTCTCTTGCGTAGAGAGCAAGAGACAAAGGAAAGCTCGCTGCATCGATGTCATTACAGACGACTCTGGAGACGATGGCAAGCAACCCTAAGAACCAAGAAATGTTCATGGTAGTGGCCAAAACCCATCTGGCCACAGTGACAAAGGACCTTTACAGTTTTATTAAAGCTAGGAGAGCTTGTAGGGAGTTCGTGTTCGCCTCGGCTGTGGTGAGGCACGAACCAAGAAAACTGATTTCCTCTAGTATTTGGGGTAAGGACCTCTTCCCTAGCGAAGTGGTCAAAGAGGTAGTGGACAAGGCCGCCACGAAGAATAGGAACCTTCTCCAGATGTGGGGCTTATCTCTTAAGAGAAAGTCTTCCCCGGATGAGGGTCCCCAACCTAAGAGGAAGACAAAGAAGCCTAGGCTATCCTCTTGGCCGGCTAAGCCTTATAGACAGCAACAGCAGCAACTTCCTGCGACCACGGTGCCTCAGATGGTGGCACAACCTCCAAACACGTACCAGTTGGTACCTCAGGCAGTAGCGACACAGTCGGCTGCAATTAACCCAGCGTTCGAAAGGCAGTCAACGACCTTTCTTCCAAAAGCTAGAGGAGCAGCCAGAGGTTCCTCTAGACACCCTTCAAAAGGAAGGGGATTCAGGGGAGGATGCGGCCAAAGAGGCAAGGCCTCAGGTACACAGCAAGAGCAAAAGTGAGATGCTTCCGGTAGGAGTGAGACTATTTCTGTTTCGGGATCGTTGGACCTTCGATCCCTGGGCCCACAGCCTAATCAAGAATGGACTGGGTTTGAGCTGGAACAGCACTCCACCTCCGTTCCCACACTCTACCCCCGTCCTGGAAGAATATGTTCGAGAACTCTTGGAGAAAAGAGTAATTCGGAGAGTAAAGTCCATCAAGTTCCAAGGAAGGCTGTTTTGTGTTCCAAAGAAGGACTCAGACAAACTCAGAGTCATTCTGGACTTGTCGCCACTCAACAAGTTCATAGTGAACCACAAGTTCAGGATGTTGACACTTCAACACATAAGGACCCTATTGCCCAAAAGGGCTTACACCGTCTCGATAGACTTATCAGACGCTTATTGGCGTGTTCCAATCAATCGTCACCTCTCCTCCTACCTAAGGTTCAAGCTACAACGAAGACTTTATGCCTTCAGAGCCATGCCTTTAGGGCTAAACATAGCCCCAAGGATTTTCACGAAGCTTGCGAACGCAGCCGTTCATCAGTTACGCCTAAAGGGTGTCCAAGTAGTGGCCTACCTGGACAATTGGCTGGTGTGGGCAGCAGCCAGGACGGAATGCATGCAAGCTACAAAGAAAGTGATCCAGTTCCTGGAACATCTAGGATTCAAGATCAATACCAAAAAGTCTCAACTATTTCCAGCCCAGAAGTTTCAGTGGTTGGGAATCCACTGGAATTTACAGTCACATCAACTTTCCATCTCTCTGAAGAAGAGGAAAGAGATAGCAGGATCTGTCAAGAGACTGTTGGAATCCAAACAGATATCAAGACGCGAACAGGAGAGAGTGCTGGGCTCTCTACAGTTTGCCTCAGTAACAGATCCAGTGGTCAGGGCACAGCTAAAGGATGCAACATGAGTCTGGAGAAGATATGCACCAAACGCTCGAAGAGATCTGAAGAGACCATTACCGACTCAATTGCGAACGCTTCTCAAGCCGTGGTCCAAAGCCAAGCAATTGAAGAAATTGATACTTCTTCAACCACCAACCCCTTCAATTACCATCCATACAGATGCTTCAAAGGAAGGATGGGGAGGTCACTCTCATCAAAAGAAAGTTCAAGGAGCTTGGTCGAATCTATTCAAGACATTTCACATCAACTTTTTAGAAGCCATGGCAGTACTTCTTACACTGAAGAAGTTATCTCCTCGCCACTCGACTCGCATAAGATTGGTCCTAGACAGCGAGGTGATAGTGAGATGCCTGAATCGCCAAGGATCGAGATCACCTCAAATCAACCAAGTGATGTTAGCCATCTTCCGTCTGGCGGAAAAGAAGAGATGGCACTTGTCAGCAGTTCACCTTCAAGGGTTCCGCAACGTGACGGCGGACGCTCTATCCAGGTTCACACAGATAGAGTCAGAATGGTCCCTAGACGCAGGATCGTTCTCCTTCATCTCGAGTCAAGTCCCGGAACTGCAGATAGACCTCTTTGCAACGAGCGACAACAAGAAGATACATCGTTACGTGGCCCCGTACGAGGATCCTCTAGCGCAGTGGTTCTTAACCTGGGGGTCGTGACCCCTGTGGGGGTCGTTTGGGATTTCTTAAGGGGTCACAAAGGGTTCTGGAGAATAATTTATTTTTCAAATATATTACACGTATTTGAAATAGCCAGTAGGGCTTTTACCAGTTTGATGAGTACAACACTGGTCACAAGTTGGGTGGTCTGTTACACATTAACCATAGCCAGTGTTACCAAAATAGCGTTAAATTCCCATTATAGCTCAATCGGATACTCCTCCAAGTCACGTGATACGTGACGTGAATAACGTGATATCTCTGAAGCCCTGCCATTGGTCAGCGGCCATGGGTGGGAGGGCTGCAAGGTGAACAAAATTTACATTATCCTCACCTTGTTTCATTAATGATCGTACATACGCATCTCCCTGAGTCCATGCTCATTGCATACTGATCATTCACATGAAAATACCTATTCTCATATAATTATAAATAAAAAATACTGCAAAACAATGAGGAAGTACGTAAATTATTTACTATTTAATTTGAATCGTTGAGAGTAAAGGGAGGGGGGGAAGGGGGAGGCTGTTGTTATGATTGGGTGAGTGTTCTTGCGAGATCAAGTGAGATACTGATTAATGTTTACATTGCACGCTAAGCATTTTTTTTCTTTTAGGAGAAATTAGTATACAATTATTAAGAAATAATTTTGCTATAGCAATTAGTATATAGAAATTAACATAAGCTTGACAGTTTTGTGATATGAATTGTAATATGGTCATGGTTACCAGTTACGGTAAGTCAAGTGGCCATGTGAAACGTCATTACTTATTTCTCCAACTTCCTTTGTTATGGGCGCCTAACAACGTTTTTTTTTTTCATATTATTTTCACGTTGCGTTACCTTTTCCATCTTTTACCTTTTCTGCCTGCGAGATCTGAAACGAGATTTTCTTTTTTTTTCCAGATACTCTGTCGTTTCCTTTTTGCACTATGTCTGCCAAGAAACGTACGTACAATGAAGCCTTTCTCAAGATGGGTTTCACAAGCATTATTCAGAACTCAGTGGTTAAACCGCAATGTGTCATCTACAGCAAAGTTTTGAGTCACGAAAGTATGAAGCCAAGCAAGCTGAAGATCCATTTTCAGTCCTGTCACAGCCATTTGGGGGACAAAAACTTGGACTATTTCAAGCAAAAAGAAGCTGCCCTGAAGGCCAGTCGCATCGATTCCACTGGTCACTTTGCTTGTCAGAATAAAGCAGCGTTGGAGGTTTCATACAGAATTGCTCTAAAAATTGCTAAGACCAAGAAACCTCATAATATTGGCGAAGACTTGATTAAGCCTTGCATTCTGGAAGCAACGAAGGTAATTCTTGGAGAACAGCAGGCAAACAAGATAAGGGCTATTTCCCTTTCGAATGATACAGTCAGGAGTCGGATCTCGGACATGAGTGACGATATTATGCTGCAAGTAGTGGCTGCTGTGAGGAGTAGCCCAGTCTATTCATTGCAACTGGACGAGTCAACGGATGTTGCTTCATGTTCCCAACTTATTGTTTATGTTCGTTACCTTGACGTGAAAGTTATGAAAGACGAGTACATATTCTATGAACCACTGGCCACAACCACTCGTGGAAAAGATATTTTCAAAATCCTTGAAGCCTTTCTCCTTAAGTACGAACTAGGTTGGGACGCACTTGTTGGAGTGTGTACAGATGGAGCTCCTTCTATGGCCGGCTGCAAATCGGGCTTCAAAGCCTTCATGAAGAATGCCGCTCCACATGTCTCTTTCACTCACTGTATGCTTCACCGGTATGCTTTGGCAATGAAGACTCTCCCACCTGGACTTCAAGAAGTGCTTACTGAAGTTGTAAAGATTGTGAACCATATACGAGGAAGTGCAATAACTTCAAGGATTTTTAAATTGCTATGTGAAGAAATGGGTGCTGAATTTTCTGTTCTACTATTTCATACAGAGGTACGTTGGCTCTCACGCGGCAAAGTTTTAAATCGCGTGCTACAACTTCGCGAAGAAATAACAATGCTGTTGGAACGTGGTCATATGGCAAAGGAGAATCTTCTTCATGAAAAGATGCAGGATGATTGTTTTGTAACAAAGGTTGCCTACTTGGCAGATTTCTTCTTGGAAGTAAATTCTCTGAATACTTCAATCCAAGGAAACGTTACAATGATGCACACAGCTCGGGACAAAGTGGCAGCGTTCAAGTCTAAAATTCAACTTTACCAGAAAAGAGTTCAAGACGGTGACATCACTTTCTTCACGGAGATGATGACTCTCCTGGGTTCCATGCCAGATGCTGAATGTAGTTTCCGTGAGGAGATCTCCACTCATCTTTTGGCAGTAAATGACGCCATCGAAAATTACTTTCCAGGACTAAACAACCGCTGTACTGATGCGTGGATCTATAGACCCTTTTCAGTAAAGGATAGTGCCATCAGTGATACTGATATTGCTGCTAAGGTAGAATTTTATCAAATTCATGAGGATTCTCAGCTTAAAGTCGATTTTGCCGAACAAGAGCTCCCAACATTTTGGGCAAAAGTGAAGGACTACTGTCCTATTCTCTCGATGCGTGCATTAACCATGTTGATTCAGTCCCCGTCAACCTACTGATGCGAGGTTGGATTCTCAGCAATGGTTGCACTGAAAACAAAGGCACCCAATAGGCTTGTCATCGATACTGACATGAGGTGTTGCCTATCGAACACTGGTCCTCGCTTTGATAAGACTTATGGCTGCAAAACAATTTCAACCATCACACTGAGTGAATGAGAAGTAGGTGCTAGGTGTTGTATGGTGTTGAATAGTTCTTTGGAATTGATAATTTTATGGCATTTGTAGAGGCTATGTAAGTGGAATTTTTCAAGGTTTTTGTTCTGTGGTGTTTCCAATAAAATTGTATAGGAGTAAACCATGGTCTTCCTGTAATTTTGTTTACTTGACCCTTTGACAAGGTTCATTATTTCCAAATCTATTATAGGGGGTCATAATAATACTCTGATTAGTCCCGGGGGGTCATGGGATGAAAAAGGTTAAGAACCACTGCTCTAGCGGAAGCAGTGGATGCTATGCCCCTCGACTGGAACAGATGGTCCAGGATTTACCTGTTCCCTCCGCCCAACCTTCTACTGAAGGTCCTCGACAAACTGAGATCATTCAAAGGGAAAGCGGCAATAGTGGCTCACAAGTGGCCGAACAGTGTTTGGTTCCCTCTGGCGTTAGAACTACGACTGAAGTTTGTGCCGCTGCCGGATCCAGTTCTGTCTCAGCTTGTGCAGAAGTCGACTGTTTTCGCTTCATCACAGAAAACCCAGAACCTGCATCTCATGATTTTCTCTCCTTAGCGGTGAGAAAAAGATTCGGGATATCAAGAGACAGTATAGACTTTTTGGAGGAATATAAGTCCAAATCTACCAGAAGACAATATGAGTCGTCATGGAAGAAGTGGGTGTCCTTTGTCGAGGCGAAGAATCGAAAAGAAATCTCGACAGACTTCTGTTTATCGTTCTTCATCCACCTTCATGAACAAGGTTTAGCAGCCAACACAATATCACCTTGTAAGTCTGCCTTGACAAGACCTATATTATATGCCAGGGGTGGCCAACCTTTTGTCTCCCATGCACCAATTTTTTTCACTTCTAATTCAGATGCGCCACACAACCTTTAACCCCCTTTCAATCCTTAAATTCTTTTTGTATTTTTCTAGAAATCACTATCATTAGTATTTTTTTTTTATTTTCTCTGGGTTATAGTGCGCCACTTGCAATCGTGCAATGCGCCACTGTTGACGAATGTGCCATAGGTTGGCCACCCCTGTTATATGCCTTCCAGGTCGATTTTTCTAATGAAATCTTTAACAAAATCCCAAAGGCCTGTGCTAGACTCAGACCATCAGTGCCTCCGAGACCTACTTTGCCTCGAGGATGAACAATGATGATTGCGCTTTAAAGGATTTGACCCAAAAAGTTATGTTTCTGTTGGCACTCGCTTCGGGGGCCAGAGTTAGTGAAATAGAGGCCCTTTCGAGAGAGGAAGGTCATATTCAGTTCTTGGAAGGGGGAGAAATGAATCTTTTTCCGGACCGAACGTTTATTGCCAAGAACGAGCTACCCACTAAGAGGTGGGGTCCCTGGAGAATCTGCCCTCTGAAGGAAGATATCTCTCTGTGTCCAGTAGAGTGCCTAAAGGTCTATCTTCGTAGAACTTCAGACTTTGGGGGAGGACAGCTGTTTAGGGGAGAAACCTCAGGTTCAAATTTATCTCTGAAGCAACTAAGGGCGAAGCTCACCTATTTTATTCACAGACCGGATCCAGACAGGAAACCCGCAGGTCATGCTCCGAGGAAAATTGCCACTTCCTTAATTTTCTTCAATAATATGAATATTGAACATCTTCGCTCATACACTGGCCGGAAGTTATCCAGGGTATTTTTTAGACATTACGCAAAGCAGGTGGAGGAACTTAAGAGGTCTGTGGTGGCAGCAGTCAGTGTCCTTAAGCCTGTTGCTAAGATCTGCGAGGAACAGTGAAATTAATTGGGACAATTAATTCGAGGGTGTGTGTGTGGTCCCGGACTGGTACTACAGACTAGTGGAAGGTGTCCTTATGAACTGTTCCATAGACAAAGGTGAAATAAGCATAATGCATACACATGTACCAGGCGTTTGTTACGCTAGTGTGAATGAACAGTATTACAGATATTAACAAAATTCTAGACAATTTGGTTATGAAGTGGCATGAATATGTTTCCTTTTCAGATGAAACAATATTTTCTGATATTACTGTTACCTTTATGCTTAAAGGTATTTCATCCACATTTTATAAATTTTATAAATGTTGATTGACCTATATATTTATTGATCATTAATAAACTAGTTCTTAATGAACCTTGCGTCTTATTCGCCCACGTTCATTTTATAATAAAGTACTGAGCATTGCAATTAAAATTATGGATAATTTTAATATAAAAGAAAAATCTTATAAGATTGTTCCTTAGTACAAAAAAACATTCATCGGTTTAACCAATCCTCATGTAGGATAGACCCTTGAGTTGTACTCTGAAAAGGGTGATTTTTGATATGCAAATTTGTTCCTAAACGGATACAAACCTTTGTCAGATACACTAATCAGGATAGGCATACCGGGGGAGGTGCCAGTATTTCATCCCGACATTGGTAAGTAAGTTTTATACAAACTTTGCTTTACAATGTATAGGGTGAGACCGCTATACAGGTTTGTCTGTTAGTCATCCATAGGTAATATGTATTCCTCGAGATTTTTTCCAGAGTCTAGTACGACTCTTCCCTGTAGGGGGCAGGAAGCACTAACATACTTTATGCTTAGAAGTAATGATGTATGACGGTAACATTATAGGTCTCTAGGTCTATGCAGACCAGGAAAAGTTTTCTTGAGGATAGGGCACGAAATGAGAACCCCCAGATACAGTAATGCTCTGGTAAACTTCCATCAGGACAACATGGCCTGAGCCCAAAAACGAATTTTGAGCGAAGCGAAAAATCTATTTTTGGGTGAGATAGCCATGTCGTCCTGATGGACCCGCCCTTCCTTTTCATTAAAAGGGCTGAAGGACCACTCCCTATAATACAGTATCTGTAGCACCTCGTATATCGCTACAAGGAATAAAGATGGCGCCGTTGATGACGTCATGTACACACTCGAAACGAGATATGAGAGGTACCTTAATAACGGCTCTCCTTTCGTTTTTTGTTTTCTTGCCACTTTTCCCCCTCGAAGCGTTAATTCTATTCGGGGTGAAGATAGCTATGTGGCTTGTCAAGAATACGTCCTCTGATATTATGCGATATCCCATTAATATTTATTTAGGGATATTTGCTCCAGGAGTTAGAATTCTGGATACCTTAAGGTAAAATTCTCTGGGAATATCACCGTAGTCAAATATACCCTAGGAAGCTACCTTAAAAGAACTTCCATCAGGACGACATGGCCTGAGCCCAAAAATAGATTTTTCGCTTCGCTCAAAATCCATTTAATCAATCCGTACTTTGACCTTAAGGAATTCTCCGTACCTGAAATCTGTCAATTAAACAATTCTAACTCACCCTTGGCCTGGTTCGACAGAGGGACACCGCAGTTGTCTTGTATTCTGCGGCTCTGGGAAGAACCCGTCCATAGTACAGCACCTTGGTGGTTCACCCAACCCACCTAGTTGCCTTATCAAGCTCACTCATTTAAGAAAGTGGAAAGTTTCCCCTGAACTTTTTGGTAACTCCAGTGGAGGTATCACAGATGCCTCTACTGCCATTTCTACCGCCTCTGTGGCAATTTGTTCCATCCCTGATGTACCAGGCTCTTGTCTTGAGAGAGATCTTGAGCCTTTTGAAGGAGATAGTATTTCTAGATATGCCCTTCTTGTTTTGACTTGTGTTTACAAAGAAGTTGGGTGAGGACAGGCGTCTATAAGTCCTCGTAAGAAATAGGCGTCCAGGAGAAGTCCTTGGAAGGGTTCGAAAAGAAATCCTCGGATGAAAAAGGCAAACTGCCCGTATAGGACAGGGTAACATATTGCCCCGTCACCAGATAGTTCCTTAAACGCTGAAACTGGGAGGGAGATCAAATTGGCATCATTCATAGCAAAATTTTCTGGTCTTAACCATCATTTCTTAAAGGATGTAGGTCGACCTCCAAGGAGGAGCTTCAAGGAGAACCTTCACGGCCAGGTCCAGCTCTCATACATACTTTGAAGCATTTGTATTCATCATATCTGAGAGAGAAAAACACAAATGCAAGCATAAAGGTTTGAATAGCAGTTTGAGCAGACAAGTGTGTTAAGCACGAAGAACAGGATTAAACTGTGGCAATAGCTACTTCCGTTTGAAGTGGGTGAGATATTGGCACGCTAACGATATTGTCAGAATCCCAATTATTCCTTAAAACTCTGGTCACGGAGAAGCAAAAACGGAGTAAACAAGGGTTTGTATTCTTGTAATAAAAATCAAGCGATCATAACATAAGCTAATGCTACCTAGTCAAAAATAAATTGCCAGAAATATTTTATCATAAACTTATTAGAGATTTATACTTTTGTAAATCCTCTACACTGCTAAATAAATAAAACAAATTGAAAATCGACATTCAGATAAGTAGTAATCTAACAATATAAAATCAGATAGAAAAACTACTGCTTTACAGATTCCCTTTTTTGTCTAAAGCTGAAGTTCATAACGATGTTTTTCTGATCTCAGCAAAAACATCTTGATTCAAAAGTAAATAGAAAAATGAAACATCGTCCCAATTAATCTATCACTTCAATGTCCTAACCTCCTGAAGGGTGACTAAATATATCATGCGAAAGAGACCAAGTATCGCAGGCTATTGCTCGAACAATTAAGATGTCACAAAACTAACTTAAGGTAACTTGATATATAGAAAAATTCAAATATATCTATAATTATTAAATTTCAGAGACTAATCAGGCAAATATATTGAATTCAAGACTAAAAGACTACTCTATTTGATATCAGTATCGCTTGGAAAAATTACTGAAGTTTGAATTTTCGTCTCTCATTAAACAAATAAGTTTTTAAACCTATTGAATAACATTTCCTAAGCTTTATCTTTTTCACCGGCACTTTGACCTGTGGTTTTCTCAGCCTAATCTCACGAAACGGACACAGAAACAGTCTTGGCTTTAGTGTGAACAAACACCTTTTCCTACTACAAGAAGAAGAAGAATGTCCTCTCTTAATCTACGAGGTCAAACTTGTGCTCACAGCTATGAAAATTCCGACCAAAATTTGATTTCTAAACAGAATTCAAAAGATTTTGCTCATTTGCTGTAATGGGATTAAATACAGAATATATTTATATATACAAAATCCTACGATGATTATTAACAGACAGAACACATTTGTAGCACTTGAAGTTATCTCGATTAAAATTAGTTAATATTGACACTTCAAAACTTCTCTCTCGTACAGTAGTCGACTATCCATCTGGTTCAACTATTCCCTAACATAAGGCTAGCTAACAACTAGCCTTCTCTCATATGGTATTTGACTATCCAACTATCCATTCCCACAACTCAAGACTGACTACTGAATAGCCTAAACATTTGACTAGCCATTCTGGTTATGCTATCTTATAACAATTATATCCTGCCTTGAATAATGACTTTCATCATAGACTCATCTTCCTAAGAACATAAAATGAATAACTTTGTTTGATATCGTCTTCTATAATGATAATGATAATGATAATGACACCCCCAACTCTACATTGTTCTCGGAAATGTCTCAGCGAAATCCCTGGAAGAGAAACTCAACATTCAACCTCAGAAAACTTTTATATTATTTTGCTTAAATATTCAACCTTCTGGGATTTTATGAAATTGTTAAATAAGTGCAGTATTTTACACTTTTTCATTTGATTTATTCTAGAATAATCTTCGTCACATGGACTTGGAGAAAGAATATATAAAGGAATTCTCATTGGCAGAAATGGTAGGAGGTGGTTGGTCGTCCCTATCTAATTCTTCATGTCTCTCACCTCCTCTGGCGATCTGCAAAGCCTACGTTACATTGTGGGGGAGTCTACCCCTGCCCTCAGACTTACAAGCCCCGGCAAAGAAGCACATACTCAAAGACCTACACACCACAAGGGGAGTCTATCCCATGACATATGATTTACTAACCCCGGCTAAGCAACACGTACGGAAAGACCTATACGTTGAAAATCACGTCTTTAACGCGTTCCAACACTTGCAGGCCACTACTTATGCCTCGACACACACACACACACACACACTCTCTCTCTCTCTCTCATGACATAGAAATTCCCCAGGTCTGTATTTGCTGCTTATTTTAAATTAAGAAATGCTGTGAATTATCTAGGCGAGAAGGGGTCTCACTGTCTAACTCCTTTCTCAATTGGAATTTTCTCACTATCGTTATGTGGTTTCAGGATTGGTAAACATTCAAATGTGAGTTTAAAATAGAACCTTTGCTACGTGAAAATGTGTTCTGTCTGCTAATAATAAATCTAAAAATGAAATACAATAAAATACAACATACATCAAATGTACAGAGAATGCCAGCGACCTTTTTAGAAAGGCCAATAGAGATCTAGTTGACTTGAAAATTAGCCACAATGGATTACAAACTCTTAATGTATCCACTATAATAGTCACCATTAATATAAATATAATTAAATACAATGGAATTCTTCCAATACAGGCAGAGTATTCTTTACAGGACTGTGATGTCGATATGTATAACCATGTGTGTAATACCAAGAATGTTGAACCTTTCACGTTGTACTAGAATTAACACAGCATCTACAATAGTGATTTTGAAATACTTGCCACGGAAAAAAAATAATTGAGACTGTTTTAAACAAGAACTAAACTGTTTTAAAAAAGGAATACACTGTTTTAAACAATAAATAAACTCTAATAGGGTGTCCTTTTAAACTCGGCAAGTAAAACAATAAGTGAACTTAATCAAAATTGTAAAAGAATATTTGACCCGTCTTAAGACTTTCTTTCCCCATACAAAATATTTTCAAGTGTTTTGCTTCTGGTGTTGTTATATTACTTTTATTTCTTTAATAAATCTGATATTGAATTCTTTATATGTATTTTCATTATTTCAATTATAATATTAGCTGTTTTAATTATTATTATTATTATTATTATCATTATTCTAATTATTCAACTACTATTTCAATTACTTTAATTTGAAACAAAAATTGATATTACCATTTAAATTATTCCTTAAATTATTATTCTAATTATAATAATAATTATTACTATTATTTCAGTTATCATTATTATCATTTTAATTATTTCAAATATCTTTATTTATATTATCATTTTGAATATTTCTATTATTTTAATCATTATTATTATTATTTTGAAAGACAAAATTTGAGAAAAAAACTGCTCAATAGATCAAACGAAAGAATGTATGTATTTCTTCATAACTAATTTAGGAAAAACCGTTTGCAATTCACTGACGTCTCAAAGTTAAAACGGAGAGTCCGAGTATAAACAAAAATGACGATAAAACGCTTCTTGCGAGTTTACTTTCTAGAAACGACAAAACGGACGGAATCAAGCGAAACTATTTCTAAGACGCTTTTTCTCTAGAAGCTGAATCGGACCTGAACCTTCTTCTGAGTTGGATGTTAAACCTAATTCAACTATAAATCTACTTTTGAATAAACTTCAACATCTTACCAATGCAAAATATTTTGAATTTCAAATATATACTACAGTACTTAACAGAAAAAAACCATTATTCCTTATATATAAAAATCTGTAAGCTCGCTGACATCTCTGTACATTTCTATCAATAATAAATTTCAACAAACAATATTCATAGAATGTAAATATGAAAAAAAGAATTAAATAAATTTTACATAAACCTTTCATACATTTCAGACATTCTCTCATTCAGATCTTCCACAATTCCACGAGACATTCTACCGTATGTGTGTGTGTGTATATGTTCACAAGCCCTCTAGAATAAACTCAATTGTTAATTAGCAAAATAGAGTTTTTTCTTACATTTTGCATAATTCAATTCTTTCATTTGGACCTAAAATATACCTATTCTTATTTGAATAAAAAACCCAAGATTTCACTGAAACGAAATCAAGAAAAGGTGTAATTATCGATGCTCTCTTGATTCTTGATAAAATCGTCTATGGATTCGTCTATACACCAGATAAATCTTCGGTGATGTTGTTAAGTCTTCTCCTGTACTTCGTACTAATGTCGATAATCTGAAAAAGAAAATGACTTTAGTCATGTTTTTAAGAATATCTCAAGACAATACAGATAATAGAAGCAATTATACATTACTGAACTTTTGAATAATATCTTCATCATTCATTAAAGTCTAACTGCATCATTCTAAACTCTAGGAAGAAATAATCTTGATAGTTATTCACTTTTCTAAAGTTTGCATTGCTTTCGATTTTCGTCTTCATTCACCATCAGGAGATGAACACCGCTGGGCAAATCCTGTCATTTAAATGTGACATTTTCTCACAAACACAACTAATTACTTAGACAAAATCTATATGTATACATGTGTAACAGAGTATTCCTTTTAATATCATAGTGTAGACAAAATCTATATGTATACATGTGTAACAGAGTATTCCTTTTAATATCAAGGTGTAGACAAAATCTATACGTATACATGTGTAACAGAGTATTCCTTTTAATATCAAGGTGTAGACAAAGTCTATACGTATACATGTGTAACAGAGTATTCCTTTTAATATCAAGGTGTAGACAAAATCTATACGTATACATGTGTATCAGAGTATTCCTTTTAATATCAAGGTGTAGACAAAATCTATACGTATACATGTGTAACAGAGTATTCCTTTTAATATTAAGGTGTACTTGTAGGTATCCAAGTGTTAATTTATGTTTTTGCAGCCTACATAATAACCAAAGTCCTCAATTCTCTGTTTTACATATTTTGGAGTGAGTAAAGTCAACGGATCAATGGTGTAGTTTGCAAATTGTGACGAACAGGAAAACCTTTTTTTTATTTTCATAGTTGAAATCTAATAAGTGAGCTATTTCTAAGTCCTGGAATAACAAAGCAATGAATTAACTTTCTGTATATATGCATTGACTTCTCCAATCAGAAGGCATTACTACAAAGTACACTTCATTTCTTTGTACCATGAATACGACGCCCACAATTTAGATTGAATTCTAATGATTTGAAAGATGTGCAGACCATATTAAGAATAACATTTTGGTAATAAATCTGTTTCATATTATTATTATCATTATTACTAAGCTACAACCCTAGTTGAAAAAGCAAGATGCTATAAGCCCAAGGGCTCCAAGAAGGAAAAATACCCCAGTGAGGAAAGGAAACAAGGAAATAAATAAACTATATGAGAGGTAATAAACAATAAAAATAGAATATTTCAAGAACAGTAACATTTGATTAAATCATATATATATATATATATATATATATATATATATATATATATATATATATATATATATATATATATATATATATATATATATATATATATATATATATATATATATAAACTATAAAAACTTCTAGAAGAGCTGCTCACCATAGCTTAAAAAGTCTCTTCTACCATTACCAAGAGAAAAGTAGCCACTGCAGTAGTTAACCCCTTGAGTGAAGAAGAATTGTTTGGTAATCTCAGTGTTGTCAGGTGCATGAGGACAGAGGAGAATGTGGAAAGAATAGGCTGTGACAAAAGAGAGGGATCCAATGTAGTACTGTCTGGCCAGTCAAAGGACCCAATAACTCTCTAGCAATAGTAACTCATAAATGAAAACATATCAATTTTGTCTTGATCGATTTTAGAATTTGGTAAATACTTGGTGCTCAAATGTCAATTTGCAAATCCTATCTCTACAGGAAGGAAAAAAGCTGCCAAGGGAGACTGAGACTCAATTTCAAACTTGCAGAAAATTTCTTAATGAACAGGCTGACATGAGTCTGTCTTTGTAGAGTAGATATATATTTAGACATCTAGTTTACTTACTTCCTTATTTGCTTTCCTCACTGGGGTATTTTCACCGTTGGAGCCCCTGGGCTTATAGCATCTTGCTTTTCCAACTAGGGTTGTAGCTTAGCTAGTAATAATAACAATATTTGACAGTGAATACCACATCCTTATTCTATCTAGACCTGCCACTCCTGGTCAAGCCTTTTTTCTATAGTTTCCTTGGTCATTAGACTTGATACTTGTTAATTCCAAATGTATCCAACATCATCGTCTCCTCCTACACCTATTGACGCAAAGGGCCTCGGTTAGATTTCACCAGTCGTCTCTATCTTGAGCTTTTAAATCACTACTTCTCTATTCACCACCTCCTTCACACTTCATACTCCTAAGCCATGTAGTCCTGGGTCTTCTAACTCTTCTAGTGCCTTATGGAGCCCAGTTACAAGTTTGGTGAACTAATCTCGAGAATCAAATTTATGAAATTATGGCAATCGGGGAAGGGACACATAGATAATGGCTCTTCTATCCCTCTCTAAATACAGGTTTCATCAAACCTCAGGAATGTCAACTGATATCTCAATGTCAGAATTTCCATGACTTGTGGGAGAGTCATTCCCTTCAAATGCTAATTCTCTGTTCCTCTTTAATTGAAAATCTGGTCCTCAAGGGGCTGTCATGGTGTCACTAACTACCTCTGAAACCATTCTTGTATTCCTTCCCCAGTCAATTGTTCAAACAAAGTTGATGTCTCTTCTACGAAAATCTGCACAAACTGGAATTCCTTTTCTTGTAATATATATAATTATTATTTAGATATTCATTGGGAGTTAACCAGTTCAGTCATCTCTATTGTGTCATTTTCAAAAACTGAATTTCCACATCACCCATAGACCCTGCTTTGTCTTAGAGACCGTCGTCTGCGCTCGTATTCTATGGAGGTGTTGAGATAATACACCCAAACCATTACCGGATGTCTTCTGTTACATATAACCCTGTGTATTAACTTTCCTTTCAGACATAGATGTCTTACACATTAATTTTAAGACATAAATTGAAGACATAAATAAAAAGTTTTAACCTTCTTCATCAACTGTATAAGAATCTATATAGTCTCAAGTTGATCTGTTTACCTTTACATTTGTGTTTTTTTAATCATGATTTACAAACAAAAAAGTCACAAGAAGGACTAGATTAATACAGCAGGTTTACACAAAAACATATCGCACATTTTCGGCTTACCCAGTAAATAACTTCTTTTGTATTTCCCATTTATCTAGAATGAGAAATAGCAAATTGATTAAAACAGCCGAAGCCAAAAATGAGCGTTGAGCGGACCCACATGCGAGTGGGTCTTCCCCGCCACCAGTTATAAAGGAATATAATTTGTATTTATGTTTAAACATCGAAGAAGATGGACAGAAAAATGAAGGGTAGGAATTGGGACTGAAGATAAAGCAGACAGTTAAAAAGTGACAGAAAGAGAATCTGTCAAAACCATTTAGCGATGCTTACAGTGTACCCTACAAAGTACACAGATGACACTAAGCAGCTACGAAGAGCGAGGATCGTCACTCACCTTCTCCTTAACATTTTCGAAGCGAGAAAGTAGGTGAGAACATGGAGAGATAGATCAGGAAGGCGTCGTCTATCATTATCCTCCTGGACGGCTGTATCTCAAGTCCAAACGTATACGGTTCCACCGAAATCATAACGGTGACGGCGCAGTTGTCAAACACCTGCGGGAGACAAAGGGCGATTAGTTCGAGAAATGACAAATTCGAAGATAATTTGTATTTTTCCTAACCATACAAACCTTAGCTATTTACAAAGGGTTTACTTTTAGCGCAGCTGAAATGACGAGCCAATAGTTTTTAACGAGGGTTAATTACCCCCGCGCTAGTTAGCGGGGGGTGGGGAAGGGTAGCTTGCTACCCCTCCCCCCTCCACACACCGGTGACTTGCTTCACTTCACTTAGAGGTAGGACTTGACTTGGGGGTCAGGGATGGCGGGCACATATGTGTAAATAGCTAAGGTTTGTATGGTTAGGAAAAATACAAATTATCTTCGAATTTGTCATTTGTTCCGTAACCGAAATACAAACCACGCTATTTACAAAGGGTGACTTACCCCTTAGGAAGGGTGGAAAGTCCCCAGCCTTACTGACTTCGGCTTGCCCGGGGGCTCGATCCCTTAGTGAGCAGCACTAGAGAGAGGGAGCCCCTGTACCTCACAGGTTCCTAGCATCGCTAGGAACGAGTGGCCTACATAAGTAGTGTGAGGAGGAGAGTGTGACTCGTCCTATGAAGTTGACCTTGAGACCTTCAGATAGGAATTCTAGGATAGGACGTTCCCCATACCACCTCGTCAGGGTATGGGAGACGCAACAGTATTAAGCTTAATACTAGGAGCACAAAGAAGCATGGGTTACCTGCAGAGGTCGAGGTCAGCTATGCGAGGACCAGGATGCTGCTTCCCCAAGAGAGGGGAGAATGAAGAAAGAAGTAAGGGTCAGACATACTCTTTCATTCACACAGACTAAGACCGGGTAACAACGCCCTCAACCTACTGCTACTTGTCCAAAAAGGAGCCTGAGGTTAGACCAGCTGTTGTGCAGCCACCACAGGGCCGATAGAGAACGTATCGAGGCTCCTGTGGGTCACGTCTTGCAGGTAGTGGGCTGTGAAGGTTGTTTGACGCTTCCAGACCCCCGCTTGAAGTACCTGCGTCACAGAGAAGTTTCTCTTGAAGGCCAGGGATGTAGCAATACCCCTGACATCGTGGGCCCGAGGGCGACGTGACGGAGGAGGGTCAGGATTCAGGGCATGGTGGATAACCCTTCGAATCCAAGCAGAGATGGTGTTCCTTGTGACCCTCCTCTTTGTCCTGCCTGTGCTCACAAACAAAGCTCGCACATGAGGACGGACTGCAGCCGTTCTCTTCAAGTAGTACCTCAGACACCTCACTGGGCATAGTAGCAGCTGGTCTGGGTCGTTTGTTACAGAACGGAGACTCGCGATCCTGAAAGAGTCGAACCGAGGATCCGGCACTCCAGGATTCTGAGTCTTGGCCACAAACTCAGGGACGAACCTGAACGTTACCTCCCCCCATCCCCTTGAATGGGCGATGTCGTACGAGAGACCATGAAGTTCACTAACTCGCTTGGCCGAGGCCAAGGCGAGTAGGAAAGCCGTCTTCCAAGACAGGTGGCGATCGGAGGCCTGGCGTAATGGCTCGAAGGGAGGTCTCTTGAGAGACCTGAGAACTCGAACCACGTTCCAAGGAGGGGGTCTCACTTCCGACTGGGGGCAGGTAAGCTCATAGCTACGTATGAGTAAAGAGAGTTCTAGCGATGAAGAAATATCCACGCCCTTCAATCTGAAGGCCAAGCTTAAGGCTGAGCGATAGCCTTTCACTGCCGAGACAGAAAGGCGCATTTCTTCTCGCAGATACACAAGGAAGTCCGCTATTGCTGGAATAGTGGCATCGAGTGGAGAGATACCCCTTCCACGACACCAACCACAAAAGACTCTCCACTTCGCTTGGTAGACTCCCTCAGAGGACCTTCGCAGGTGCCGAGACATTCTCTCCGCAACCTGTTGCGAAAAGCCTCTCTCCGCGAGGAGACGCTGGATAGTCTCCAGGCGTGAAGCCGAAGCGAGGCTACGGCCCTGTGAGGGACACCGGAGTGGGGTTGTCTGAGAAGCTCGTGTCGTGGAGGAAGCTCCCTTGGGAGTTCCGTCAGGAGTTGCAGAAGGTCCGGAAACCATTCCGCGTGATGCCATAGCGGAGCTACTAGAGTCATGGAACAGTTGACCGATAGTCTGGTCCTGTTGAGCACCCTTCTCATCAGACAGAATGGTGGGAAGGCGTACACGTCGATGTTGTCCCACCGTTGCTGGAAAGCATCTTGCCAGAGTGCCTTGGGGTTCGGGACTGGTGAGCAGTACAGGGGCAGCTTGAAGTTCAAGGCTGTCGCGAACAAGTCCACCGTCGGGGAACCCCACAAAGTCAGGACTTTGTTGGCTATCTGAGGATCCAAAGACCACTCGGTACTCACTATCTGCGAAGCCCTGCTCAGACTGTCGGCGAGCACATTCCTCTTGCCAGGAATGAAGCGAGCTGATAGTGTTATCGAGTGGGTTTCGGTCCACCTCAGAGTCTCTACTGCAAGATGGGATAGCTGTTGCGAAAAAGTGCCTCCCTGCTTGTTGATATAAGCCACTACCGTGGTGTTGTCGCTCATCACCACCACGGAGTGACCCGCCAGGAACCGTTGGAACTGTTGAAGGGCCAGAAAGACGGCCTTCAATTCTAGCAGGTTGATGTGTAGGCACTTTTCTGATTCTGACCAAAGGCCTGAGGCCCTCTGGTTCAGAACGTGCGCCCCCCACCCTTCTTTTGACGCGTCCGAAAACAAAGTCAATTCCGGGGGAAGGACGAGAAGACTCACTCCCTTTCGCAGGTTCTCGTCGGCCAGCCACCACCGCAAGTCCGTCTGTTCCAGAGACCCCATTGGGATCAGAGTGTCCGGGGAATCGGATCCTTGATTCCACCGGGACTTGAGCCGCCATTGAAGGGATCTCATCCTGAGGCGGCTGTTTGGAACCAGATGGGCCAGGGAGGATAGGTGGCCCAAGAGACGCAACCACAATTGGGCGGGGAGTTCTTTTCGCCTGAGGAAAGGTTCCGCCACCCTCCTCAGCCTTGCTATCCGGTCGTCTGATGGAAAGGCTTTGTGGAGATTGGTGTCTATTAGCATGCCTAGATAAACCAGTCGTTGGGACGGCTGCAGAGAGGACTTCTCGAGGTTTACCACGATCCCCAGATCCTGGCAAAGATCTAGAAGCCTGTCTCGGTGTCGAAGAAGGGTCGACTCCGAGTCTGCTAGGATCAGCCAATCGTCTAGGTAACGAAGGAGACGAATGCCGTTCCTGTGCGCCCAAGTCGAAATCAGGGTGAACACTCTGGTGAACACCTGAGGAGCTGTGGAGAGACCGAAACACAGCACCTTGAACTGGTAGATCTTGTTATCTAGGCAGAATCTCAGGTACTTCCTGGAAGATGGATGGATTGGGATCTGGAAGTACGCATCCTTTAGATCCAGTGTACACATGAAGTCTTGTGGTCTCACCGCAAGTCTGACCGTGTCTGCTGTCTCCATGCTGAACCGGGTTTGTTTGACAAACCTGTTCAGAGCCGAGAGATCGATGACGGGTCTCCAGTCTCCAGTAGCCTTCTTTACAAGAAAGAGTCGACTGAAGAAGCCTGGAGAGCCGTCCACGACCTCCTGGAGAGCACCCTTCTCGAACATGGTCTTGACTTCGGCCTGAAGGGCCAGCCCCTTTGCCGATCCCATGGCATAGGAGCTCAACGACACTGGATTCGCTGTCAGGGGAGGTTGAGATGACGTGAACGGGACGCGATAACCTTGGCCGATCACCGAGATCGTCCAAGCATCGGCCCCGAGATGTTGCCACCTGCGGACGCAACGCTGAAGGCATCACTCCACAGGTGGACACGCAGGGGGACTGCCACCCCTAGGGCTTGCGGCCGCGGCCGCCACCCCTAGAAGTCTTACCTCCCCTGGAGGACTTACCACCCCTCTTGACCTTGGCTGGAAAGGGCTGGGGCTTAGACACCACTTTCTTAGCTGCCGGTGCCTGTTTTGGAGCCTTACGAGGCTGTTGCTGCTGTTGTGGCGGGGCTGGAGGCTTATAGGGCCGAGTTGTAAGGGCCCTGTGGAGGAGGGAGTCCGTGCTGGATTTCCTCCACCTCTCAGCCGTTCGCTCCAAGTCTTGAGGCTCAAACAGGCTCTCCCCCAGGAGGGAGGCATGTCGGAGCCTACACACATCTACGGCGGGGACCTTCGGATGGAATCTCTCGGACACAGCATCGCGACGCTTCAACACCGAGTTGGCCCACAGGGTGGTAACCTGGTGCGCCAAGAACTCGATGGAGCGGGTGCCCGAGAGCAAGAAGGTCTCTAGGGCCTTCCTATTGGTCTCCTTGGACAAGTCCTCAGATCGCAATAGGATGCCCAGAGATCCTAACCAGAAGTCCAGCCACGAAGTGGCCTGCATGGCACACTTAGCGACCTTCTCGAGGTTAAGGATCTCTGCCGCCGAGAACGACACCTGCCGGGCAGAGAGTTTCTCCAAGGGAACTCCCTTCGCCAGCTCCTCCACAGAGTGATGGAGCGGAAGAGCGAGGTTGTGCTCACCCAGGATCTCGAAATACCTCCTCTGCTGAAGGCGAGGAGGAGGGATGAGTTTGTTCCCGGCAGTGGAACGACTGGAGGAGGCAAGAAGTGCGAGCTGAGCATTGGCCCTAGCTCTGGCACTCTTCAGCCCCCGAGACCAGGGCAGAGCTGCACTGGTCTTAGGGGCCTTCCGAACGTCGAACACTTCATCCAGAATTGTGTCTTTGCCTTCACGGGGGGGGGATGACTGGATCCGTAAGACTGTTAAGTTGCCTTATCAGGCTTAGGACCTGCCAGAAGGCATGTTCGGACTCTTGCTGTTCTCCTCCCTGCGGGCTGGCAGCTAAGTCTCCTGCCCCAGGAATCTCTTCCTGGGGTAATACGTGGACATTCCCCTGGGTAGTCATGGGTTCCTGTCGAATCCTTGCAGAGGATTTAGGGATGGTCTTGGAATCCTCGGGCTCCCTCCTAGGAGGGATACAGGATCCCAACAACGAGGTTCGAGGGGCCCCTTCCTCACGAGACGATTCTCCTGCCTGAAGCGAAGTCTCCCCCCCTGGTGCCGGGGGGAAGACTACCGGTCCACTGGACTCACCTGAGGACGGAAAGGCCTCGTCCACGGGAGAAGGAGAGAGTACTCGTGCAGGAGAGGGGACCCTCGAGACCGACCTCTTGGGAACCAACTTCGCCCTGGGGGAAGTCACCATGAAGTCCACTCCTCTCTTTCTCTTCAGCGTAGGAGAGACAGCCGCTGGTTTGTTACCCTGGCCGGCGAGTGCTGGTTTCATAACCCTCACTAACGCCCGTGCCAGCGGACCAAACCAAGTCTGCTGCTCAAAGGACACAGAGTCCGAAATCCTCGCTAAGGTGAAAGGGATCGGGCGATCCTTTGGAGTGGACATGACGGTACCTGCCTGAAAAGAAGGTGGGGAAGAATGCTGTAATGACCTGTCCTCGTCCTGCAATACCAACCTGTGCTTGGATGGAGGTGATCCCGAGTGCCGTCTAGGAGCACGCGTCCCTGCTGCTACCACCGGCTGTGGAATTCGCCGCGAACTATGTTCGCGCGAGGGTGAACGGTCGCGCAAAGGCGAATGGTTGCGCGGGTGATCGCGCGGGCGCACAGGCGAGCGGTCGCGCGGGCGCGCAGGCGAGCGATCGCGCGGGCGCGCAGGCGAGCGATCACGCGGGCGCGCAGGCGAGTGGGCGTGAGGGTGGGCAAGTAAATGAACACGTGTCCGAGGCGACGAACGCAAGCGATGGCGCGACGGCGAGGGATCGTGCTGCCGCGTAGGTGAAGAAGATCGCTGGCGATAATGACCACGTGATGGTAAGCGATGGCGAGCAGCATGTGAAGGTGAATGATTGCGCGCAAGAGGGCGGTCGTTCAGGGTTGCGCAATGAGGAGCAGCATGCGTAAGCGGGCGATCGTGCAGGGTTGTGCGATGGCGAGCAGCATGCGCAGGTGAATGATCGCGTGAAAGGGTGCGATGGTGATCAACATCCGCAGGAAGGCGATCGTTCAGGGTTGTGCGATGAGGAGCAGCATGCGTAAGCGGGCGATCGTGCAGGGTTGTGCGATGGCGAGCAGCATGCGCAGGTGAATGATCGCGAGAAAGGGTGCGATGGTGATCAGCATCCGCAGGAGGGCGATCATTCAGGGTATTGCGATGAGGAGCAGCATGCGTAAGCGGGCGATCATGCAGGTTCGTGCGATGGCGGGCAGCATGTGAAGGTGATCGCTGGCGAACTGGTGATCGCTGGCGAGCTGGTGATCGCTGGCGAGCTGGTGATCGCTGGCGAGCAGAAGGTCGACGCGTGTCCTGTGAGAGGATAGGTTCACGAGCAGGAACGGGAAGATCGCTGGCGCGTTGGCGAACATGTGTTTCTGACACACGCGCAGCACGATGTTGCGTAGCCACAGGACCAGGTGGATGGTGAGCAGGGAGTTCAGCAGGAACTAAAGGGTGGTCAGAGACCGCAGGGCGATGGTCCTCAAATGAGCGCTGACGCTCGGAAGAGAGCTGACGAGCAGGAGAGCGCTGGCGAGGGGGGCGAACCTCAGGAGAGAGCCGACGAGCAGGTGAGCGTCGGCGAGCAGGAGAGTCTTGGCGAGCAGGAGATCGTCGACGAGCAGGAGATCGCTGGCGAGCAGGAGATCGCTGGCGAGCAGGAGAGCGCTTGTGCGCTGGCCCTGCTCGCGTAAGGGAAGAATCCCTTAGCCCCGAAGGGATCGTTGCCCGTCGGGTGACGAGTTCTCCAGAAGGCGAAGATCCGGCAGGAGATGGAGAGCGGTCCGCAGAGAGGTTCAAGGAGGGCGGAGCAGTCGGTTGAGGCTGACGAGGAGAGTCCCCCCCGGACCCCCGGAGGACGAAGACCCAAGAAGGCGCCTCTTAGTCCCCCTGTAAGGGGAAGGGAGGCCCTTGTGGCGTAGAGGGCGGTGAGCCTTACGGCGGAGGCGGCCTCGGGGGAGATCGTCGGGACCATCGGTCCTCCGAAGGGGAGTCTCCTTCAAAACACTTCCCTCAGAAGGAAGCTGGGCAGCAGTCGAGACCGAAAGACTCACTTCCCCCTTCGAAGGATGCACGGAAGGAGGAGGAGAGCCTAGAGCACCATCACCAGCAACAGCACCTGCGTCGGAAGGCCCAGCCACGTCGGAGGCCTCTGTCACCACGACGTCGACAATAGACAGAGGGTCTACCTCCGCTACCACCGGCGACTGTTTCACAGCGGCCCCCAACGAGACAAGGTCAATAAGAGCGACCCTGGAGGGCAAGCCCTTAAGCCCCAGGGACGACCAAATCTGCAACAGATCATCACTGGATAAAGTATTATTATCAATAACCTCCCCCGGAGGAGGAGGGGGAACCGCCTCGCTATGGGAGGCGACGCCCTCTCCCCCCACCGAAGGTAGGGAAACAGAACAAGGGCCTGCGCTCCCACTCGGACGACTCTCCTTAGGAGGCGGACGAGGGGGAGCTTCGGAGGAGGTTTGGGCGGCGGAAGAAGAGTCCCGAGAACCTTCCTCCTTCAAGGCTAACCCCGGAGGAGAACGGTCTCTCTTGGACTTCTTCTTACGCCGACGGCCAAACCTCTCCCACTGGGAGGCAGACCACTCCCTGCACTCACGGCACATGTTATCCTGGTCGCACCGTCGGCCCCGACATTGAGGGCAGAGGGTGTGAGGATCCGTAATCACGTCCGACATGAAAGTCCCACAAGGACGGCCGGCAACTCCAGGGCATGTCCGCATATTAAATAAAAGAAAATAACTGAAGGTCAACTTCCAACCAATCACACAAGCTGAAAAGAAAAAGAAGAAAATTAAAGGCTGTCACGAAGGCGATGAACAGACACGTCTGATCACCGCCGAGCCAAAAGTGAAGTGAAGCAAGTCACCGGTGTGTGGAGGGGGGAGGGGTAGCAAGCTACCCTTCCCCACCCCCCGCTAACTAGCGCGGGGGTAATTAACCCTCGTTAAAAACTATTGGCTCGTCATTTCAGCTGCGCTAAAAGTAAACCCTTTGTAAATAGCGTGGTTTGTATTTCGGTTACGGAACAAACAAGCGATTAAAAAGATTCTTATTCTGTTATTTCTTTTTAATCTCACAAATTTTATTTTTACAATAATTCACTTGAATAAATCTAAACACAGTTTTATTTGTTTTAGATTATAATAATGATAATTATTATGGCTAAAAATATGAAAATCATATCTTGTAAAATTTATTCCTCATTCATAAGAGTTGGATGTTGGGGCCAGGAAAGCCCTTCAGTGCCAAGGTCCTACTGGGAGAAAACATTGTAAGTAGAGTGATAGTTAAGGTGGAAGAAAGGCAGCAAGAATGGGGTCAGGTAGAAGGCTAAAGAGAGAGAGAGAGAGAGAGAGAGAGAGAGAGAGAGAGAGAGAGAGAGAGAGAGAGAGAGAGAGAGAGAGAGGACTTACCTTTGTAACATATTCAAACAGGAACCTGTCCGTAGTGTGGATGAAGAAACAGGCCTTACCTACGGCACCATTGCCGACCACGACGCATTCAATAGTCTACATATACCTTTCGTCTTGCGACACCTAATGCTGACCACCTGGAAGAGAAGAGGGAAAATGAACGAGTGTTGCCATATCAGGATCTGGAAGAGTCTAAGGTTAATCTTAAAGTTACGAC
Organism: Palaemon carinicauda; assembly: GCF_036898095.1. Lineage (NCBI taxonomy): Eukaryota > Metazoa > Arthropoda > Malacostraca > Decapoda > Palaemonidae > Palaemon > Palaemon carinicauda. Next base: position 19,155,396 of record NC_090767.1, read on the forward strand.
CTAAAATACAATGAGTACGTTTTGCTAAACGAAAATCCTGGTAGACCTATTTTTCTTCCATGACTTTTCTATGGTACACTGAAATTGAGCTAAAATGTTTTATACACACTTTTAAATATAAAATGTTATTTTCATTAGTGAAATAAATTTTTGAATATACTTACCCGATGATCATATAGCTGTCAGCTCTGCTGCCCGACAGAAAAACCTACGGGCGGAATACGCCAGCGATCGCTATACAGGTGGGGGTGTACATCAACAGCGCCATCTGTCAAGTAGGTACTCAAGTACTCGATGTCAACACAGAACCAATTTTCTCCTCGGTCCACTGGGTCTCTATTGGGGAGGACGGGTGGGTCCTTTAATTTATGATCATCGGGTAAGTATATTCAAAAATTTATTTTACTAATGAAAATAACATTTTTCAATATTAAACTTAGCCGGTGATCATATAGCTGATTCACACCCAGGGGGGTGGGTAGAGACCAGCATTATGTGTTACATTAAGAGCTAAGTATTTTGTATTTCATTTTAGCAGTTATTCAAAATAACAAACATAAAATCAATAAGTACCTGGTAAGGAAGTCGACTTGAACAATTACTCTGCCTTTTTAAGTACGTCTTCCTTACTGAGCCTCGCGATCCTCATAGGATGCTGAGCGACTCCTAGGAGCTGAAGTATGAAAGGTTGCAACCCATACTAAAGGACCTCATCAAAACCTCTAATCTAGGCGCTTCTCAAGAAATGACTTTGACCACCCGCCAAATCAAGTAGGATGCGAAAGGCTTCTTAGCCTTCCGGACAACCCAAAAACAATAATAAAACATTTCAAAAGAAAGATTAAAAAAGGTTATGGAATTAGGGAATTGTAGTGGTCGAGCCCTCACCACTACTGCACTCGTTGCTACGAATGGTCCCAGAGTGGAGCAGTTCTCGTAAAGAGACTGGACATTCTTAAGATAAAAGACGCGAACACTGATTTGCTTTTCCAATAGGTTGCGTCGAATATACTTTGCAGAGATCTATTTTGTTTAAAGGCCACGGAAGTTGCGACAGCTCTAACTTCGTGTGTCCTTACCTTCAGCAAAGCTTGGTCTTCCTCATTCAGATGGGAATGAGCTTCTCGTATTAACAGTCTGATAAAATAGGATAAAGCATTCTCTGACATAGGCAAAGATGGCTTCTTAACTGAACACCATAAAGCTTCAGACGGGCCTCGTAAAGGTTTTTAAATAGAACTTAACAGCTCTTACAGGACATAATACTCTTCCTAGTTCATTTCCAACCATACGATAAGTTTGGAATATCGAACGATATTGGTCAAGGCCGAGAAGGCAGCTCGTGTTTGGCTAGAAAACCAAGTTGTAGAACATGTAGCCGTTTCGGATGAGAATCCGATGTTCTTGCTGAAGGCATGAATCTCACTGACTCTTTTAGCTGTGGTTAAGCATATCAGGAAAAGAGTCTTAAAGGTGAGATCTTTCAGGGAGGCTGATTGAAGCGGTTCGAACCTGTCTGACATAAGGAATCTTAGTACCACGTCTAAATTCCAACCAGGTGTAACCAAACGACGCTCCTTCGTGGTCTCAAAAGACTTAAGGAGGTCCTGTAGATCTTATTGTTGGAAAGATCTAAGCCTCTGTGACGGAAGACTGATGCCAACATGCTTCTGTAACCCTTGATAGTGGGAGCTGAAAGAGATTGTTCTTTCCTCAGATATAAGAGAAAGTCAGCTATTTGAGTTACAGAGGTACTGGTCGAGGATACGGATACTGACTTGCACCAGTTTCGGAAGATTTCCCACTTCGATTGGTAGATTCTAAGGGTGGATGTTCTCCTTGCTCTAGCAAACGCTCTGGTTGCCTCCTTCGAAAAGCCTCTAGCTCTCGAGAGTCTTTCGATAGTCTGAAGGCAGTCAGACGAAGAGCGTGGAGGCCTTGGTGTACCTTCTTTACGCGTGGCTGACTTAGAAGGTCCACCCTTAGGGGAAGTGTTCAGGGAACGTCTACTAGCCATCGAAGTACCTCGGTGAGTCATTCTCTCGCGGGCCAGAGGGAAGCAACTAGCGTCAACCTTGTCCCTTCGTGAGAGGCGAACTTCTGCAGTACCTTGTTGACAATCTTGAACGGAGGGAATGCATATAGATCTAGATGTGACCAATCTAGTAGAAAGGCATCTATATGAACTACTGCTGGGTCCGGGATAGGTGAGCAAACTATTGGGAGCCTCTTGGTCATCGAGGTTGCGAAGAGATCTATGGTTGGCTGGCCCCAGGTGGCCCAAAGTCTCTTGCATACATCCTTGTGGAGGGTCCATTCTGTTGGAATTATTTGTCCGTTCCGACTGAGACAATCTGCTATGACATTCAAGTTGCCTTGGATGAACCTCGTTACTAGTGAAAAGTCTAGACCTTTTGACCAGGTGAGGAGGTCCCTTGCGATCTCGTACCATGTCAGAGAGTAGGTCCCTCCTTGCTTGGAGATGTACGTCAAAGCCGTGTGTTGTCCGAGTTCACCTCCACCACTTTGCCTTGAAGGAGAGACCTGAAGCTTTTCCAGGTCAGACGTACTGCCAGTAGCTTCTTGCAGTTGAAATGCATTGTCCTTTGACTCGAGTTCCATAATCCCGAGCATTCCCTACCGTCTAATGTCGCACCCCAGCCTACGTCCGATGCGTCCGAGAAGAGAACGAGGTTGGGAGTCTGAACAGTCAGGGGAAGACCCTTTCTAAGGTTGATAAAGTCCTTTCACCAAGTCAGACCAGACTTTATCTTTCCGGAAACTGGGATCGAGACCGCTTCTAGCGTCTTGTCCTTTTTCCAGTGAAAAGCTAGATGGTATAGAAGAGGACGGAGGTGTAGTCTTCCTAGTGACACAAATTGAACCACGGATGACAGTGTCCTTACCAGACTCATCCACAGCCTGACAGGGCAGCGTTCCTTCTTCAGCATCTTCTGGATGGATAGCAGGGCTGGGGTTTGATCGTCTTGTTCAGCAACGTCCTCATCAGAGGGTTCCTCATCCGAAACTGATGAGGAAACGGCAACGGAGTGGGCAACGTCTGACTCGCTGAATCCGGTCGCACTGGTGGATGCGTGACGGAGCCGGACGCAATATCATGGTACTGCTGCACAGTCTGTGAACTGTCAACAACCATGGGGACGCGAGGAAGTACAGCGTCAACCCGAAACTGTCTAGACTGTCAGGGTTGTGCAGTTAACACCCTACCGGGTTGCTGAGGTTGACGCACTGCGTCACAACAAGTCACCTCTGCTGGTTGTTGAACGTCTTCCTAGTGACACACTGAACGTCAACAACCACCTCCGAGCATCGCTTAACGTCAACGTGCGACTGGCAACCCACACTGGGTCGCATCGGTGGAGGAACCACCTCAACTGGCGGACGCGAGTAGGATACCTCAGCGTCAACAGGGCACACAACCAACCGGTAGGAAGGTTGTTGGCCAGAAGGTTCTTCTCCGTAATAAGTCCTCTATCAAGGACACAAGCTTGGACTGCATGTCTTGCAGCAAAGCCCATTAGGGTCTACGGGAGCAGGTGTGGCAACAGACGGGGTTAGCGACTGAAGCGGAACCATTTACCATCCCTGGAAGCCTTGTTATGTGTGACATAATAGTACAGCAAAACTTCAAAGGCTCGACAAAAGTTGAGAAGCTGACCTGTAAACAACTGGAGCGTCTCCTGGCTATGCGCCTGGCCGAGTCTACCAGAATTGAGAAGTCTACCTGGGCAGAGGCATGAACTCCCAAGCTGAGAACTTCTCTCGTGTCCTATCAGACTCTCGCTCTATAAGCCAGATAAAAAGAACGGAAATCAAAAGGCTGTATCCCTAAAACTCCTCCTGGTGCAAAAACCAGTCGCCTAGCCGACGTAACGCTCTCTAGGAGAGCGAGAGAGCACTAGCTTAACAACAACGGCTTCGAAGTAGCTAGGCCTAGTGTAAGTTCTGACGTGAGGCGAACGAGGAGCAGCAGTTACAAGATCCGGACGAAGATCCTAAAAAAATCATCATGATTTAATTAAAGTCCATAGGAGGCTAAGCAGCTTAAGGCTCCTCTCCAAATGACAGAGTCCTCAAAGGAATATCAGTAGGAGGGAGAACAGCACTTTCTCATCTACAGGAACCTTGTCCGAGAAAAGCTAGGTTATCTCAGTGAGGGTCTCACTGGTGCATTAGCAGCAGACCAGAAGGCAACGTTATGTAACTGCTCAACGTTATGTAACTGCTTGACAGTCTGTGAACTGTCAAAAAACTGAACTGTCAACCACAACAGGTGCGTGAGGACATACAGCACTGGTGCATTAGTAGCAGACCAGAAGGCAACGTCATGTAACTGCTTGACAGTCTGTGAGCTGGCAACAACTAAAGCTGTGTGGGGAAGCCTCAACTCCTGACTGACTAGTCTGCTGCGGGCGAGTGGCGGTAACCACAGTGGGTTGCGGAGGCTGACGCACCGTGTCAAAACACGGCAGCTTAACTCCACCCTCCTGTTGTTGTGGTAGCACACGCACGTCAACGGAGCGTTCCGTGCGTCTGTGAACGTCAGCATGCGTCTGGCAGGGTCGACTGCGCATGGGTGGAGGAGCTCTCACAGCTGGAGTGTGGGAGCAGGCAGCCACAGCGTCTGCTGGGCGCACAACCGTGGTAGGTTGTAGGCTAACGGGTGCGTCTGTGAACGTCAGCATGCGTCTGGCAAGGTCGACTGCGCATGGGTGGAGGAGCTCTCACAACTGGAGTGTGGGAGCAGGCAGCCACAGCGTCTGCTGGGCGCACAACCGTGGTAGGTTGTAGGCTAACGGGTGCAGCGTCAACCTTCTCCGCACGATACTCCTGCAAAAAAGATGCTAACTGTGTCTGCATAGACTGTAGCAAAGACCACTTAGGGTCTACAGCAGCAGGTGCGGCAACAGACGGTGTTACTGCCTGTTGCGGTACCGCTTTACCTCTCTTAGGAGGTGTGCAGTCATCGGAAGACTGCAGCGAGTCCGAGCTGACCCAGTGGCTACACCTGGGCCGTTGGACTTGCGCGGAAGGGACCGACTTGCACTTAATAAGCTGCGAGACCTTGGTCCAAGGTTTCTTACGAGAAACCTCTTCCGCAGACGAGAAGTAAATGGGCTCTCTCGTCTTTGTGTGGGTGGGGCGATCTTGAGTAGATACGCCCGAAACCACGGAGGGAAAAACGTCTGTTCGTTGATCAAGGCCTGACGAACCCATAAGTCGTTCAACATTACTTCTCCCCTGGGCTTGGGAGCTTGCAAGAGGTCCCGGACTAGGTGAACGACAGGCACGAACAGACGAACCCTCGGACGCAACACTGTAACACTTTGCGCATATCACTTTATCACTTTGATTTTCTGTTTTGCACTTATTTCACTGAAATCGAAACTTTTACTGATTTCTACCTGAAACACGCAATCCTACCCTTCATTAAAAGGTAGTAATTGCGAAAACAGTCGTATAATGCAACAGAAAACATATATAAAGATAAAGAATTCAGTGGCTGGGAAAGAGACTAAACACTAGTTCAAATAAACTACGTTTACAATCTCTCACCGCACATAGCCTGGGAACAAGAATAAAACCCTAGAAACGTTTTACCTTCTTCCCCTATAGCGACTAGGGAGGAGAGTAAAACGAGAACAACGTTACCCGCTTGAACGCAACGTTTTTTCTCCTCTCTCTCCCTCCGTCTCTATCTCTCTCTTTCTCTCTAGATTTCGCACCTGAGAGAAGAGCCCAATTATATATCGTCAAAACATGTTATTTGCTAAAGGAAAAAAAACTGAAAGGTTTTCCAAATAAAAAGTTCCTTTAATTTAGAATTTAAACCATTTAAGCTAAGAAAGAATGAACGAAACGCTAGAATCGGTTTACTCTTACTGCAAAGTGAAACCGTGATACACTCTCTCTCTATTGTAACGATAGAGCGCATGTTGAACGTCCTGAACGTCAACAACTGCGTAGACTAAAAAACTAAACGTTAGTTCATCTTTGAAAACAGTACGAGACTATCAAAGAAATTCTTTCATAAAACATTAAATTTAAAAAGTTTTAAATTCTTTAAAGGGTAAATACGATATAACGGGCTCAACGTTGATTAACTTCGGTTCCAAGTTAGGACCGCCTACTATCAGGAAAGGTCGCATATAAACAAAACATAAAAATTTATTTTTTATATGTTTATAATAAAAGGAAAGTTAATCGAAGAGGCCTAATAAAGGCGGAGAGATATAAAATATATAGATCTATAACGTGTTAAGCAAAATTACTAAAAACCTAAACACACTTCCGTCTAAGGGAAGGGTCGGCCATTTAAAAGTGAAAGAGAGTCCATACTCTCTTTGTCACCATAATTAAATCTATCCAAAACGAGTTCAAGTTTTGAAATGAAGATAAAACCCCTGCATAGCGAAAGCTCAAAACTGGAATAGTGTACTTCACCAAATAGTTGTGAAAACAAATCCAGTTAGTAACAGCGTATTTAGTAGGTCTTGCCAGTGGCACGACAGAGAGAAAATTGGTTCTGTGTTGACATCGAGTACTTGAGTACCTACTTGACAGATGGCGCTGTTGATGTACACCCCCACCTGTATAGCGATCGCTGGCGTATTCCGCCCGTAGGTTTTTCTGTCGGGCAGCAGAGCTGACAGCTATATGATCACCGGCTAAGTTTAATATTGAAAAATATTATTTATTAATATACTTATTCTTTTGTACATTATTTAAGAATTCTATTATATCTTTAGTATGATACATTCTAATATTCTATCGTTTCTCAGTAAAATTCTAATTTATATACAGTACTCTTTAATATGTGTTTAGGAATAACTAGTGAAAATATCCAATAAAATTTAACAAATCAAACAAGGTTTTTGCCAGTTTGCAACTGACATGCAAGACCTCTTGGAGATGAAAGCATCGAAAGGAAAGCAAAAGAACTTGCTCTAACAAAGCAGACAGTTAGAACACATATGGAGGAAATCTCTCTCCTGATGGATCTCGGCAACTGAAAGACTTCGTTCATTTTTCAGTTTCTCGTCTTGAGCTTTGGACGAATCAGCTGAAGTATGTGTTGTAGTCCAGTTATGCATTTTCTTAAGAATTGATGATAATCATATTGTCTTTGATGGGAATGTGGATCTATTCTCGTAAGAACACAGAGCACAGCCCGGCACTCGTAAGCATGTGAGGTAATGCTCTTTGCTCATAAGAACACAGAACACAGCCCCGTATTCGTAAGCACGAGACGTAATGCTCTATGCTCGTAAGAACACAGAACTCAGCCCGGTACTTGTAAGCACGTGAGGCAATGCTCTGCTTTCAATCACGAAAAATGCCGATAGATCCTAGGAAGCACAGGAAGACAAGGGGGAAGGATCCGTGACTACCATCTCTCTACTTGGTGCACCCCAGTACCAGAAGAGACAACCAGGAGACTGGTCCTGCTCTCGATGAGACATACCACATGAAGATTACCTCTCCCCTTATAGCAGGAAGATGTGTAAACTTACCCTCAATTGCTTGAGGAGTTGGAGTTGAGTCCAGGCGGACCGATCACCTGCAACCAGTGCAAGAGCAGAAAATAACCCAGAATGTACCAGTTAGCAGCGCTGACTGTTTTTCGCTCCCTCCCGAAGAAGAGCAATCGTTATATTCCAAGGAACTGTACGGAAAGGTCTTCATAGGCGACATTCCTCTTCCTGAAAAAAAAATGTCCGACGAAGAGAAAGGAGGAGGAGAGGAAGAAGAGGAGGGAGAGAAAACTCCTAGTTCCCCTTGCCAACGGGGAGTAAATTACAACAGGTTCTTTGCAAAAACACAAAACATCTACACTGGAGTTTTGTCGCAAGGGAGCACAGGGACTTTTATACACAGGAGTAACACCCAGGGACATCCTAACAGTGTCAAGCACTCCTTCCAGACAATAAGTGCAAAATAAGCACATTGGAACAAATGAACACTCAGGCCAAAAAGGGTAACTCCCTCACGAAGGGACACTACCACCGAGCGAGCCGAATTATGGTTTGAGAAGTTCATCATCTTCCTCATAGAAAGAACGTGAATGAACTCCTCAGAAGGGGAACTGTAAGACACGCCCTTAGCAAAGGTACGCAACAGATTGAGAATCATAGGTTTGTATCTTCATAGGAATTAAAGTCTCTTCACCAAATGCTTACCTTTCGGTGTGTTTCCTCTCTCACAGAGAGAGGGGTAATGCATAGCAACAAGAGAAAATCCAATACTTATCACAAAAGAAAGTAAGGAATATTCTGTACAATTAAGTGTATTTAATCTCACAAGGTTGATTTAAGTCATTGTTCTAGTTTATAATAAATATTGTTAAGTTTTCTTGAGTTTCTGTTTCCGTTCTTCCTTGTCACTGACGTGCATGTACTGACTGCAATCCTTGAAAATATGAAGACCTTAAAATAACCTGTACTGCAACCAGGGAGGTTGTAACACATATGAATCAATGTTGTCCGAGGGAAGTTTAGTGTCCTTGTTTGCTGATGATGGGTCTGGGACAGGGGGATCAAAATGTTGGAAGCTTCTTGCTCATCAAGGTTCGATGGGAAACCCCAAAGAGCAACAGCCTTTTTTCCAAAAAGAATAGAAGAGATCAATCCACTCCTACCACATACCTTGGCAGTTGAAAGTATCTGCTAATACAATCCTCTAGCTTCGGATGAACATCTCCGACAAATCTCCTTTGTTGTCGAAGCCCAAGTAAGCCTATGCCTTGCCAACTCGTAGAGGGACTGCAAGGCAGTTTCTCTTAGCCTGTTTTCTACCGCTACGCTAATATTGTCGCTCATCAACGCTGCCGAATGCCCTGCCAAACTCTGTTAGAACGACTGCAGAGCAAGGATAGACGATCACATTTCCAAAGGAGTGAGGTACAATCAGTCTGGCCCTTCAAGTGTGTGTCCCATCTTCCCTTGGATGTATCTTTGGAGCCGAATAGTCAAGTGGAACTCCCCTGGTGAGGTCTTGGTCGTCCTTCACTTCTTGTTCCACGAGATAAGGAGGACCAGTAGCTACTTAACCAGTGATGTTTCAGATGCCCAATTTAGCACACTTGAATAGAGATGCCCATGTGGGACGAGCTTCTCCCACGACGAGAGAAGTCTTGGAGGGCATCAAAAAGATGAGCATGAGAGCTCAGGGCAACAGGCCATCTGCAGCTCTGGTTTGGAATTGAAAACCAAAGCCCACAGTAGAGTCCAAAGAGGAGATTATTCTGATACACTGAAGGATGAGCATCTAGATGTGTGAACACCTATACTGAGTATTCAAACACCTCCCTAGTGTTAAGGGTGCCGATGTTCCTTCCTGCAATATAACTACTCCCGGCAATCACTCAAGAAGGGAAATTCTTCGCCTCATACTGTCTCTCCCAAAGGAGAGAAACGATAGGAGTCTTCTCCTCGAAGCGGCAGCGAAGACTCTCACACAGAAAAGGCAAGAGAGAATACCATAAAGTTCGTCCCCTCTGGAGTTATGCAGGCAAACGTACGATCAGATGATACGTCCTTAGACACCAGAGGACAGAAGAAAAGTGGTGCCTTTCCCCTTTACACTGAGACATTAGGACTCTTCTTCCAAAGGGGGCACCTGCAATGTCTAAGGAATGTCACCTTCCTTAGGTTCACGTTGTCGGAGAGAACAGCAACAGACGTGTCGAGAAACAGCATAGAGAACTGCAACATAACTAGTTATACAATTCTTGGATTCTTCAGTCAATATCCCTCGAACACATTTGTCTGCAAGGGCAATTATTCACTCTGAAAGAAGAGTAAAAAGATTGAAACTGCCAGAGACGAGGAGGCTGAAAAGTATGTTGGTAGTGTCAAGCAGCCGAGGTCAAAGAGAAGTTTGTTCCCACTTAACAGACAAACATTGTTTATTTTTTCCTAAAGTTTAATGGCCATTTCCACCTTGGCTGAAGTCATACTTCTTGGGTTATGGCGGCGTTCTGCTGAAATGACAAATTCGTAGATAATTTGTATTTTTCCTAACTATACAAACCTTAGCTATTTACATGGGGTAATTACTTTTGGTGTAGCTGAATGACGAGCCATAAAGTTTTAACGAGGGTTTCCTACCCCACCGCTAGTTAGCGGGGGGGTAGGGAGGGGTAGCTAGCTACCCCTCCCCCCTCACACACACTGGAAATAGCTCACTTTACTTAGAGGTAGGACTTATCTTGGGGGACAGGGTTGGCGGGCACATAACTGTAAATAGCTAAGGTTTGTATAGTTAGGAAAAATACAAATTATCTACGAATTTGTCATTTGTTCCGTAACTGAAATACAAACCACGCTATTTACATGGGGTGACTTAACCCTTAGGAAGGGAGGCAAGTCCCCTGCCATACTGGCTTTGGTTTGCCTGGGGACTCCATATTCGAGTGTATATGTACTCGGACAATAGGGAGTCCCTGCTCCTCGCAAGCAGCTGTTAAACTGCTGCGGCCTACGTGGCCTACGTAAGGTGTGCGAAGGTGAAGAGTGAATTGTCCTAGGAAGTTGACCTGGAGCTCTTCAGATGGAAATCTAGGCTAGGACTCTCCCAATACCACCTCTTCTGGGTATGGGGACATGACAGTATTACACTTAATACTAGGAACACAAGGCAGCATGGTTTACCTGCAGTGGTTTGAGGTTAGCTGTGCAGAGAACCCAGGATGCTGCTTTCTCCAAGTTAGGAGAGGAAGAAGAAAAGAATAAGGACCAGACATATCTTTTCATTCATGCAGACTAATACTGGGTAACAATGCCCTCAACCTTCTGCTACTTGTCCATTAAGGAGCCTGAGGTTAGACCAGCTGTTGTGCTGCCACCACAGGGGCGATAGAAAAACGTATCGAGCCTCCTGTGGGTCATGTCTTGCAGGTAGTGAGCTGTGAAGGTTGTCCGACACTTCCACACCCCACCTTGCAGGACCTGCGTCACCGCATAACTCTTCTTGGAGAACAGGGACGTAGCTATGCCCTTGACCTCATGCGCTCTAGGGCGACGTGACGGAGAAGGGTCAGGATTCAAGGCCAGGTGTATTACCTTGTGAATCCAGGCTGAGATGGTATTCCTGGTGACCCTTCTCTTCGTTTCTCCAGAGCTCACGAACAAGGCTTGAATCTGGGAACGAACTGCAGCTGTTCTCTTAAGATATAACCTCAGACTCCTTACTGGCAAAGTAGGAGATGGACAGGGTCATCTGTTACAGAACGGAGACTCGAAATTCGGAAAGCGTCAAACCGATGGTCCGGTACTCCCGTATTCTGAGTCTTGGCAACAAACTCAGGGACGAACCTGAACGAAACCTCCCCCCATCCTCTTGAATGGACGAAGTCGTAAGAGAGACCATGTAGTTTGCTGATTCGCTCGGCCGAGACCAAGCTAGCAGGAACACTGTCTTCCCAGTAAGGTGATGGTCTGAAGTCTTACGTAGTGGTTCGTAGGGAGGTCTCTTTAGAGACCTGAGAACTCGAACCACGTTTCAAGGAGGAGGTCTCACTTCCGACTGAGGGCAGGTAAGTTCATAGTCTCGTATGAGAGAAAGCTCCAACAAGGAAGAAATGTCCATTCTTTGAGACTGAAGGCAAGACTTAAGGCTGAGAGATAGCCTTTCATTGCCTAGACTGAAAGACACACTTCTTACCGCGAGTACACAAGGAACTCCGCTATTGCTGGAATAGTGGCACCGAGTGGAGAGGTACCCCTTCCACGACACCAACCACAGAAACTCGCCACGTCGTCTGGTAGACTCCTGCGGATGACCTGCGCAGGTGGCCAGACATCCTATTCGCAACTTGTTGCGAAAATCCTCCTTCTTTGAGGGGATGCTGGAAGTTTTCAGGCGTAAAGTCGAAGCGAAGCTATGGCTTTGTGGAAGGTGTTGGTAAGTGGTTGTGTGAGCAGCTCGTGACGCGGAGGGAGTTCCCTCGGAGACTCGTAAAGAGTTGCAAAAGGTCCGGGAACCATTCTGCGTGATGCCATGGGGTCATTGAGAGGCTGACCGATATTCTGGTCTTGTTGAGTACTCTCCTCATCAGACCGAACGGGGCGAGGCGTACACATCATTGAAGTCCCCCCGTTGTTGGAAGGCATCTTACCAGAGAGCCTTGGGATCCGGGACTGTGGAGTAGTACAGCGGGAGCTTGTAGTTTAGCACTGTAGCGAAACAGGTCCACAGTCGGGGAGCCCCACAAAGACAGGACTTTGTTGGCTACTTGAGGATCCAAAGACCACTCGGAGCCCACTATCTGTGTCGCTTTGCTCAGACTGTCAGCGAGCACATTCCTTCTGTCCGGAATGAAGTGAGCTGCTAGGGCTATCGAATGGACTTCGGATCATCTCAGTATATCTACTGCAAGATGGGATGTCTGTTCTGAAAAAAGTACCTTCCTGCTTGCTTATATAAGCCATCACTGTGGTGTTGTCGCGCCTCACTACCACAGAGTAGTCCGCCAGACTTGGTGGAACTTCAGAAGTGCCAGGAATACGACCTTCATTTCTAGCAGGTTTATGTGAAGGTACTTTCCTGATTCTGACCACAGACCTGAGGTCTTGTGGTTCAGAACGTGCGCCACCCCCCCCTTTCTTTGATGCGTCCGAAAACAGCATCAAGACAGGGGGGAGGACGAGAAGATCCACTCCCTTTCGTAGGTTCTCGTCTGCTACCCGCCACTGAAGATCCATCTGTTCTGTTTGTCCCATAGGGATCAAGGTGTCCGGGGAATCGTGTCCTTGATTCCACCGAGACTTGAGTAGCCACTGGAGAGATCTCATCCTGAGGCGACTGTTGGGAACCAGACGGGCCAGGGAGGAGAGACGACCGAGGAGACATAACCACGTTGGCTGGAAGTTCTTCTCGTGTGAGGAAAAGGTCTCGCGACCTTCCTCATCCTTGCTATCCTGTTGTCTGAAGGAAAGGCTTTGTGGAGATTGGTGCCTATGATCATGCCTAGGTATACTGTACCAGTCTCTGAGAGGGCTGTAGAGAGGACCTCTCGAGGTCTACCATGATCCTTAGATCTTGGCAAAGTTCGAGAAGCTTGTCCCGATGGTGACGAAGGGTTGCCTTTGAGTCTGCTAAGATCAGCCAGTCGTCCAGATAACGGAGGAGACGGATGCCGATCTTGTGAGCCCCCAATGAAATCAGAGTGGACACCTTGGTGAACATTTGAGGCGCTGTGGAGAGACCGAAACACAGCACCTCAAACTGGTACACATGAAGTCTTGTGGTCTCACTGCAAGCCTGACTGTGTCTGCCGTCTCCATACTGAACGGAGACTGTTTGACAAACTCGTTCAGTGTCGAGAGGACGGTGACTGGTCTCCAGACTCCAGATGCCTTTCTCACAGAAAAGTCAATTGAGAAGCCTGGAGACCGGTCCACAACCTCTTGGAGAGAGTCCTGCTTCAATATGGTCCAGACTTCTGCCCGGAGGGCCTGTCCCCTTACTGATCCCTACTTAGGAAGGAGGGAGGGGCTTGTTACAAGCACTGTATCTATTGAAGGAGGCAAG